>NC_057795.1:179491114-179505673 GCF_018294505.1 Triticum aestivum
ACATTTATTATTTATATATAATATATATATCCAATGCAAATAGCTATTTATTTAATTCAAAGGCCCAAAATAATTAACTCTGAGATACCAAAAATATTGTTTTGAGTTCTACCTCTTTGCAATATTTTCAGAGACTAGGAGGAACATTTTCTTGGACTTCTTTGAGGAGATTTTAATGTTGATCATTTTTAGAAGGTTTCTGAGGCTTTGAAAATTCCTCAATTCAAATTTCATTTGAATTAAAACATGATGCTCACATGAGGTCTAGCCTAGTGCATAACAGGACCAGGGATGTGACAACTCACCCCCACTAAACAAAAATCTCGTCCCGAGATTCAAGCGTAGGGTAAGGTGAAGGGGGAACGCAACTAGTACAATCTTCACGATCCAGGTTGCACTTCATAGGAATGTTGATTCGATCACCATTATTGTCTTGAAGTCTTGCTCTGAGAAATCCTGCCAACATGACCTGGAGAGAAGGAGACTCTAGAAGGGTCGATCTCCTCAAAGATCGAACAACTCAGGATTAACTCACGGAATGAGACATAGAACCATCTCTCGGGTTGAGACACTAGATACACATCAAGAGGGGTGGAAAGAAACAGATGACAAAGGTTCACTAGGTAGACAACAATTGCACACCTAAGAAGGTGGTAAACGATTGTCAACGTAGCGAGGAGTTGAGTTGCCATGATACCACGACGAAACATCCTGGAGTAGGGTGATTCGTAGATTATTACCTTAAGTGGCAAAAAGAATTACTTTTGATTCAGAGATCATTGAAACTCTTCATACCAGCCTAAGGCAATTCACAACGATCGTTTGGAGGGGGTCAGTAGAATGGCATACTCGGACTTGGATGATGTGGATTACCTTGTTGAAGACAACGCAATGGATGAATTTGCTTATCACCGGAAATGGAAGAGACCCATGGTAGAATGGCCCATTGGCGGTGCAAGCTGGGAACAAAATGCAAATGATGGGAATGATTCTGGTAACTGAGGAAGAACCCAACAATAAAGAGTGAATTCACTGGTTGAAAAGGTCATAGCATTGCCGAGGAAACTGAGAGGAATCCCAGTTAGAGCCGATGGTAACACGTAGCGCTTGTACGTGCTTTCAAGAACTTGAGCATTTCCACAATCATCAAGGTTTTACCAACATCCGTGTCAAGGGTCCGGTAACACAACTTACTACCATGATGAATGGTGATGGGGGATGCAGATGCAAAGGAAGATAACACCTCTAAGATTTCATCTTAGCGAGGCCAAGGAACAAAATCTGGATGATCGACCGAGACACATTTAGCACTCCGCTTCTAATGTTCTCCTTGATGTGCTAGCGTAACCCATTCATAGATATGGTTTGATATCTAGAACATCAAGTAAAAAGGTCGGACTTCGGAACACAGAAATCCATAGGGGCAACTAGGGAGTAAATCCTACGAAATCCCAATGGGGAGGTGGCCAACTTCTTCAATCAAGATACTACAATAATAGATCTTCCGGCTGGGTGTGTTGGCCACGACATCCACTTTACCGGTTATAGAGGGACCAATATTATAGTTCTTGGGAAATGCTCCAACCATCATATCTGCCTGAGATTCAGATCTGGTTGGTGTCAGGATATTCCAGACTCATCGAGTCTAGGAAGAAAAACGAAAGTTTGCAACACAAATCGACGAGATGACGTTGCGAGATTCTCGGGGAATGAACTACGATAGTAAGCTCCAAAACATGAGCTAGTTCTGCTACAAACATGTGAACACGTTGTCCCAGACAAGCATGACCATGTGGTAGTCTTATAATAAAACACTACCGAGTTCAGGTGGGGAACCATCAACGAGGATATCAAAATCCTTGCATAAGGCATGCTCTTAAGAAGGAACTTCTTCTCCTTGAACAAATCAATCAGTGGCTTGGTGTGCTCGGAACACATATGGAATGAAGGTTGCAAGTCTCCAGACCACAGAATACTTCGCACGTATGCATGACTGACTTGGGATGATTCCAGAGGAAGCAAAACTAACTTTCTCAAATCCACGGCGGCAACTTTCACCAAATGCACGTGTATAAGAGGAAGTCACTCCTTTCATCAAACAAATACTTCATGAGCTAGCATGAAGATAATGCTTTCAAAAGTTTCCAACACTAGCTTAATGTTCAACAAAATCATGGAGGAGATAAGGATGTTGTCAATGGGCTCAACAACAATTCATCTAGGTTTCCTTTTAAAAGGAATTCCATAGTTAAGTGAACACGGTGATAGCATTGGTCAGACCAAAGATGTAATGGTGTATGCTCGAGGGATCAACCACGAACAAGACAACATTACGAGCATCGTTGGTACTGATTGATTTGACGATAGCCCACACTCAAATCAAAGAATTGATAAGACAATAGGTCCAACAACTGATCACAGGGACCAATCAATGAAGATATCATCTTTCTTCAACACACACTACACAAGAATATCCCTTTGGAACAAACTAAGTTAGGCAAGCTTTTATCTTCCAATTCTCCAAGTTGTTGTCTAGCTTAACCAACTAGCTCAGGGATATCCAACACAGATTCTTGGAGAAAGGGTGGTTCACAAGAAACCAACTTGATCACGAGCTCAACATAACAGTCAGGGGACAACCTGGTAATACTTCCGAGAAGATATTCGGAAAATCACGAACCACCGGTATGTTGCCAAGCTTGAGAACAATCTTGCTTTTGAGGGCAAGACGACATGATCAAATGAGTGAGGACTTGAAATAATTCCTAACTCATTGGTCGAGGAGTGCACCAGAAAGATGGACAAGGTAGCACGCTCAATCTTAGAATGATGATTCACTAACCAACATGCTAAGAATGAAATTATTATCCTTTAACTACCAAGCAACAAGGTTGCTAGGAGTATTGATTTCACACGCCATGATTCATTTGTCGGCATTCCGGTTACAATAACACAGGAACCGAGGAATGATCAATGATGGCAAGAAGTATCACTGTACCAAGAGTTCATAGGATGGTGTGCAATTCCTATAACAATCTCGATATAAAATATGTAATACTCCAAGGTAGAGCAGAACAAAAGCTGGATTAGCAATTTGATCTGTGGAGCACAACTTCTTTGACCCAATCCTGGATAGGGAAGAGGTACTGGAGTTTGTTTCTCCTAGTCATTCCGCGATAGAATGGCTTGACGGACCACAAGAGTAATAGGTATCGATGAACGATTGCACGCATACTCTTGACTATCAATTGATAGGCGAGGGTCGGAAACAACTAAGATGGGACAACTCAAAAGAACATATGATTTTCTGAGTTGTGGATGCATGGATTAGCATGTCGAACGAAGTTCAACATATTTCTTCCGGATAACCCATGCAGAAAGGTAGAACTGGCAGAGCCACAATATATAATGAAGAACTCATCAAGAATAATCCTGTTGTGATATTTCAGTTCAACGAGGAACTTCTGCCATAAGTAGTTCATGGTATTTGGAAGAAGAAGATACCACGGACTTCAAGGACTATCGCAAAGGTTACTAATATCCTAAAGGCACTAGCAATTACTATCAACATGAAGTAGGTAGAGTGAATCTCGGGTTCAAGAACCCAGGAACAGAATACCTATTACTAAGTAGCATCACGGGATGCTTTCGAGAATGATGGCCAGAATCATCACACTGGGAACACAAATCATGGCTAAATTACTAGATGATCCCCTAAGACACCTAGGGTCATAATAATATCTCCAACATATATGTCAAGGTAACGGAGTACCTCAACTTACTGATTAGTGTGGTTAATCTGGCCCATGGGAAGATTGAAACGGGAAGAAAGGATTTGCAAATGCATCAGACTACTTAGAAACCTGGGATGACTCGGACAGCATAACGGCTGTAAATGCTCAGAAAAGATTTGAGACATTCACAAAATGGTGGCATAACCACTCAGAAGCACAATATCAAGGTTCCGAGATCAACAATTAACATACAGAAGTAATAGGAACTGAAACGAGGCTTAAGTCCAACAATTCTATAAGTCTACGGATTAATAACACGTGATCCTGATAGAAAGAAGAGAAAGCCTAGTTCCTTAACCCCGTAGGAAAGATAAGATGACTCAGATCAGAAGGGCATAAGGTATAAGGAATAAAAAGAGCCTTACGTTCCATCCCACAATCAATTCCCTTATATAACTAAAGAATATCTAGACTCAACTTCGACCAGTTTGGCTTGGTAATCCTACAGGCAGTCAAGCTCTGATACCAACGCTGTCAGGACCCCGACTCAATGCCACATCGATCTAGCATGTAACACCTCATATCACTTTGCGGCCTCACGCACGGTATTCCCACGGGTGTCGCCTTACCTTTGCCCAGGACCGTTTGCGTCTTTTGGCACACGTATATGATGGTGTCGCTAGCATCCATATGATAAGGAGCCTGGGCTGATATGGCTAGTCGTAAACCCAAAGTGGCAGAAACTTACAGGGACAGGCATCCATGACCCAACATCGAACATGTCAGTCATCAGCGAGTGAATCCAGGATGTAGCACTGGGCTAGCAGGACTCCGGTGAACCGGGCTGTAGCGGGCTAACAGGACTCCGGTATTCATCGCGTGACATTTCCCCGAAGGGACAGACACAGGAACGAAGAAGGACACATGCCGGCCAGCCTAAGTGTTCCGGAGCAGTGGCAAGCTACCATGGCTCAGTGGAAACACTAGGAGACATTTCCCGATAAGAGAGGCTACTAAGGATAAACAACTAGATAGTCAGATCCCACACATACCAAGCATTTCAATAACATACACACAATATGCTCGATATGTGCAAACACAACATGGCATCACAACATGACTCTACAACTCAAGTATTTATATACAATAGGCTCCGAGGAGCGAGATATTACAATCATGGGTCTCATGACCCAACACTCAGAGCATACAAGTCAAAGCACAAGCGGAAGCTATCATGTCTGAGTACAGACATCTATAAATGAAAAAGGCTAAGAAGCCTGACTATCTACCAGATCCTGCCGAGGGCACAAGATCGTAGCTGAGGTAACAAGCTAAACGTCGAAGTCCACGCGGTACTACTAGCGAGACCGAAGTCTCTCTGCAAAAACATAAATTAAGCAACGTGAGTACAAATGTACCCAGCAAGACTTACATCAGATCTAACTACATATGCATCATTATCGACAAGGGGATGGTGGAGTTTGACTGCAGCAAGCCAGCTTTGACTCGGTGGCTATCCTGAACTACGACTGCAAGTAACTCTTTTGAGGTGGCGCACACGAGTCCACATATTCACCAACCAATACACCACTATGGATTCGCTCCCGTCTCCCTACGAGAACGCCATCCATAGCACTCACGCTTATCTTGCGTATTTTAGAGTATCCACTTTCACTTGTCTATGAACTATGCAAGGGGTCCAAGTTTCCATATCCGAGGAATCCGGCTATTCGAATAGATAATGATAACCCTGCAGGGGTGTACTTCTTCACACATGCTTTCGCCACTTATCGCCCTGTACACGTCATGTACCTCGGCAACCTTCAAGCGGAAGCCGGGCGAGGGAGTCGGCCACGACCTGACTAACCGAACAAGTCTCTAGTCCAGGTTTATCACCTATTCGGGTTCCATCCGCAAGGAGATCCGGCCGGGGTGTCGCTCACGGCCCCAAACGATGTGTGCAAGGTTCCCAAGCCCACCTCGACGGGTGGATGTACGCTTGGTACACCGTGCCACTGTGCCTAGTCTATCCCAATCCCACCTGTACCGGGTGCCACTTGGTAGACTACTAACACTACCTACAAACACCAGAAACTAGTTGCAACTCCTGGACAGAGATCATGTTGATTAATAAGTCGAGAGGGGTCGAGTTACCGGAACCCAATGTGTGGTAGTAACTGGTCATGGATCACAAACACAGAACTCAGTTCCTGAAGACGGCTGCAATGAGACAACCCACCATGTACTCCTACATGGCCTCTCACCGCTACCTTTACCAAATCGTGTTCACACACTTAGCTCACACACAGTAGGACATGTTCACACGCCTCTGATTCATCCCCGATGAATTAGACCTGACTCAACTCTAAGCAGTAGCAGGCATGACAAACAAGCATGAATGAGTAGGCACATCAGGGCTCAAACAACTCCTACTCATGCTAGTGGGTTTCATCTATTTACTGTGACAATGACAGGTCATGCAAAGGATAAAGGGGTTCAGCTACCGCAGCAAGTAACAGATGAATCGGTGTTGTCCTAATGCAGTAAAAGAGAGCAGGAGCGAGAGAGTAGGATTGTATCGGAATGAACAAGGGGTTTTTTGCTTGCCTGGCACTTCTGAAGATAACATTGAGTCTTCATCAGTGTCAACGATCACCACGTCGGAACATCGTCTACCGGGAGGGAACAGATATCGACAACAAAGAAGAAATACAATCAATGCAATGCACAATATGATGCATGCTCATGACATGGCAATATGAATGTGTTTTGAGCTAATGCAACTAGCAATAGATTAAATGAAGTTGGTCTGAATATAATATTCAAATTCAAACTCCATATGTGATTATTCAAATGCCATTTAATTGATTTGTGCTAAACAGCAGCTATAAGTTGTTCTGACATGCATGAAAATGGTACAGATGGATTCCTTGAATTTTTCTGATAATTTTTCATATATAATTTATTTAATTTGGAGTTACGGTTAATTTTCTATGATTTTTAGAAGTTTTAGGCATTTTCTGGAATTTCCTGAATAATATAAATCCAGAAATGAATTATGGCGTCAGCACCACGTCACGGTGACGTCAGCAGGGTCAACTGGGCACCCCAGGTCAAACCTAACGTGTGGGGGCCACACGTCAGTGACACAGGAGCTAATCCCGGTCAAACCCAGCGCTGACTGGGGTTTGACCAGGGGTGGGGCCCACTGTCACTGGCTGTGGGGGTGTTTAGCGTGGTCATTAGTGCTAACTAAATCAGCGCCACGTCAGCTGCCGGCGTTTAACCGCCGGCAACCTCAGATCACGGCGGCGTCCGCGTCGGGTTTGCGCTACAGGGCACCGTTTTACTTGTGGTTTGTGGCTACGGCTAGCTGGCAAAGCAGCGCATCTAATGGAGCGAACGGGAGGAGCTGGGGTGGCCTGAGTCGACGGCGGCGAGCTCCAAGGCGGCGGCCGGAGTTCGGGCACCTGCGGGTTTGGCGTTGTGGTGCTCGGGAGGGGTAGCTGGTGGGTTCTACGTGCTCCTGGTGAGGTTTGGAGCACGGTGGTGTGCCCGGCTTTGAGCCACGGTGGCTCTGGCCACGACGGTGACGAGGCACGGCGGCGGAGAGCTCTCGGGTCCGGCGGAAGCAATGGCTAGAGCGGCCAAACGGCATGGGAAGAAGAGGGGAACGGGTCAGCGGCTCACCGCGAGTCCAACGAGCGTGAGGGCGAGGCCGGGGACGCTCTGTGGGCGGCGAATCAAGCGACGACGGCCGTCGGTGCAGAGGAAGAAGATGGCGTCGGTGACGGCGCTCCAGGGCGTCCGGCGTCTTGTGGCTCCGTGGTAGGGACGGGGACGTCACGGCGGAGCTCGGGGGCGCGTCGGAGAGGCGAGGGGAAGGCGGTGGCCGCGGTGGTGCTTGGCGGCGTGCTGCGGTGCGCTCAGGGATCACAGGAAGAGAGGGAAAGAGAGAGCCAGAGGAGGGGGAGCGGTCCAGAGGGAGAGGGGAAGTGAGAGGGGGGGTCGGGGAGGCGCGTGGCGTCACCGAGGCGTCGAGGAGGAAGCAGGAGGTGGCCAGGGGAAGCAGGAGGTGGCCGGGGCAGCGTCGGCGCCCGCCACGCACCTGTTCGTCCTCCTGGCTAAGGAGGAAGATGACAAGGGGGAGGAGGTGGGCTGGGCCGGCCAGATGGGCTGGCCAGCTGTTGGGCTGCGGGTGGGCTGCCAGGTAAGCTGAGGTAAGTTCTCTCTCTGCTTTTATTTATTGTTTTCTATTTTGTTCTGCTTTATTTTGGTTTAGTAAAAATACTAAACCATTTTATAAAATCCTGAAAATAATTATGTGGCTAGAACTAAAATATACCAAACCACATCAAATGTTCCAGTAATTATTGGACATTTATTATTTATATATAATATATATATCCAATGCAAATAGCTATTTATTTAATTCAAAGGCCCAAAATAATTAACTCTGAGATACCAAAAATATTGTTTTGAGTTCTACCTCTTTGCAATATTTTCAGAGACTAGGAGGAACATTTTCTTGGACTTCTTTGAGGAGATTTTAATGTTGATCATTTTTAGAAGGTTTCTGAGGCTTTGAAAATTCCTCAATTCAAATTTCATTTGAATTAAAACATGATGCTCACATGAGGTCTAGCCTAGTGCATAACAGGACCAGGGATGTGACACTTTCGGGGAGAAAAAATCAGAGAGAAAGTTTTGTCACGTTTTATGATACGGAGCCGCTGCCAAGCCCTAATCTCTCTCGGGAGGGCTGATTTGGAGTCCGTTCGGGGCTCCGGAGAGGGGGATTCGTCGCCGTCGTCATCATCAACCATCCTCCATCACCAATTTCATGATGCTCACCGCCGTGCGTGAGTAATTGCATCATAGGCTTGCTGGACGGTGATGGGGTTGGATGAGATTTATCATGTAATCGAGTTAGTTTTGTTGGGTTTGATCCCTAGTATCCATTATGTTCTGAGATTGATGTTGCTATGACTTTGCTATGCTTAATGCTTGTCACTAGGGCCCGAGTGCCATGATTTCAGATCTAAACCTATTATGTTTTCATGAATATATGTGTGTTCTAGATCCTATCTTGCAAGTCTATAGTCACCTACTATGTGTTATGATCTGGCAACCCCGAAGTGACAATAATCGGGACCACTCCCGGTGATGACCATACTTAGAGGAGTTCATGTATTCACTATGTGCTAATGCTTTGTTCCGGTTCTCTATTAAAAGGAGGCCTTAATATCCCTTAGTTTCCAATAGGACCCTGCTGCCACGGGAAGGTAGGACAAAAGATGTCATGCAAGTTCTTTTCCATAAGCACGTATGACTATATTCGGAATACATGCCTACATTACATTGATGAATTGGAGCTAGTTCTGTGTCACCCTATGTTATGACTGTTACATGACGAACCACATCCGGCATAATTATCCATCGCTGATCCGGTGCCTACGAGTTTTCCATATACTAGTTCTCGCTTATTTACTTTTCCGTTGCTACTGTTACAATCACTACAAAATACCAAAAACATTACTTTTGGTGTCTTTACTTTTGTTACCGTTACCACCACTATCATATTACTTTGCTACTAAACACTTCTCTGCAAATATTAAGTTTCCAGGTGTGGTTGAATTGACAACTCAGCTGCTAATACTTGAGAATATTCTTTGGCTCCCCTTGTGTCGAATCAACAAATTTGGGTTGAATACTCTACCGTCGAAAACTTTTGCGATCCCCTATACTTGTGGGTTATCACATATCCAGCATGCTCACCCCTCAGATCGCCATTGGAGTCTCTTCGAGTGAACGAGTGTGTAGGCGGTGGCAGCAGTTCGTTTTTCAGCTCTTGGGGAATTGGATTCAACAGTAAGCTGAGTGTGTATAGTCGACAACAGTTACTACCCCTCCCTCGTTCGCTGCATGCCCGGCAGATGATGCACCCTCGGCGCATTCAAACGCCTCCATTAAGAAACCTACTCCGACCACACGCCGGTTCACGAGCAGGTCTGTATTGGTACTGTAATAATAGGAGTTAGTGGTCACTTTACTTAAATTTAATTAGCTTTAATAGAAATTTATAATTAAAACAAGCAATGCATTGGCTCGTTCTATCAGTGCCACGGGATCAACATGCACAACAATTAGAATTATTATTCTCAGGACGCACACGATCATCATATTTGTTGCACTTTCACAAAGATAATACTACCAAGTTTGAACTGTTTGTTATGCCGTGTTTCCCAGCTTGCAAGATTCAGAACCAACAAATAGGATCCAAATAATAAGTACAACAAAGATGCCTACACATCTCATTGATTCCCAGCTTGCAAGATTCAAAACCAACAAATAAGATCCAAATAATAAGTACAAAAAAGATGCCTACACGTCTCATTGATTCCCAGCTTGCAAGATTCAGAACCAACAAATAAGATTCAAATAATAAGTACAACAAAGATGCCTACACATCTCACTGATTCCCAGCTTGCAAGATTCAGAACCAACCCATTAGAGCCTTTTGATAAAGTGAATATCTGGATTAAATCCATCTTGGCTAGCCATGTCATACAATCGAAGAACTTGGCGAATGCTCTTGACAGTCACAACATCTGTAGTAGAGTATTCCTGTTTGCACATCATGTTTTCATAGCACAAACAAGGAGACAGGAGAGCATGGTTTCACTTTAGTTGAACCATTTTGTGCAGTTCCACCAAAATTGAGAGATGTTGCCCATGTGACATTTTAGTTGAACTGCACAAGACACTCATTCCAAAAAAAGTGTTTTGTGCAGTTCACCAAAAGGTCACAATAGCAACAAGGTGAAATGGATATCCCTATCTGCACAAAATGATAGAAAGTAAACAATTGCTGGTCAATAAGAATATACGAAACATATACAAAATGAAAATAAGCATCTTAATTATGTTCATGGCAATCACGCAAGGACAGTAGAAATTTTAAAACGTCAGCAATGCTCCATGTTACCAGAAGCATTACGATCAACAATGAGATTCCTCAGATATGGGATTACTTTAATGGTGGCATTGCTTGTTTACCAGACACAGTAAATCAACAGCAGGTAAAGAGTTGGTTTAAGGGCATGGGACCGTGGGGACACCAGGACACTCAGCAGCGTAAAGGAGCAACTTACTTATCATACTAGGGAAAACAACAGGAGTGCCATTTGTAACGCAGTTTAATTGCATCTTATCACTGGAGGCATTAGATTAACAATAACACTGGTTAGACATGTCCCTAAGGTAACAATGTGATCGCTTCATTTTATTTGCGCCCTTACAGCAAAAGGTTGGTTTACCCGAAAAAAAACCCAGCAAAAGATTGGTATAAGGACATGCGACAGTGGACGCATCAGCACAATGTACCTACAAGGAGGCATAAAGTGGTGATGCCGAGTGTCGGTGTCAAAACCGGCGGATCTCGGGTAGGGGGTCCCGAACGGTGGGTCTCGGCGGATGGTAACAGGAGACGAGAGACACGATGTTTTTACCCAGGTTCGGGCCCTCTTGATGGAGGTAAAAACCCTACGTCCTGCTTGATTAATATTGATGATGGGGGTTACAAGAGAAGATCTACCACGAGATCAAGGAGGCTAAACCCTAGAAGCTAGCCTATGGTATGATTGTTGTTCGTCCTACAGACTAAGGCCATCCGGTTTATATAGACACCGGAGAGGGCTAGGGTTACATAGAGTCGGTTACAACGGTAGGAGATCTACATATCCGTATCGCCAAGCTTGCCTTCCACGCCAAGGAAAGTCCCATCCGGACACGGGACGAAGTCTTCAATCTTGTATCTTCATAGTCTTGGAGTCCGGCCGATGATGATAGTTCGGCTATCCGGACACCTCCTAGTCCGGGACTCCCTCACCGAGCTTGTTCACGCTATGTGACGGTAGAAAACCTAATCCTGGAGACCTTTTACTATGTGAGGGGTAGCAAATCTAATCCTGGAGACCTTTTACTATGTGAGGGCAGCAAATCTAATCCTGAGACCTTTTACTATGTGAGGGCAGCAAATCTAATCCTGAGACCTTTTACTATGTGAGGGCAGCAAATCTAATCGTGAGACCTTTTACTATGTGAGGGCACCAAATCTAATCCCGGAGACCTTTTACTATGTGATGGCAGCAAATCTAATCCTGGACATACTCTGTTGACTTGTCCACCAGCCGCCACTTTCTATCCTTTTTTCAACCAATAATAGATCTGTTCCTTATCCAGTTTGTATTGCGTTTTCCCATTATTTCCCTTTTCAACCAAGAGACCGGTTGGGTATCTGGTCTCTACTACTTTCACCATATTATTTCCTCTTTGAATCAAGTCCTAGATTCATGCTACAACTTTCCCCCCTTTCTTCGTTGTTTGAATAAAGCCCTAGATTCGAATGCATGAAGTAGCTTTACCTCTAATAATACTAAAAATATAGGTGGCTTTGGAAGAGACGATAGGAGTAGAAAAAGATGCACATGCAGACACGTGGGGAGCTGGGGCAGTAGAGCAAGGCCGCTTTCGAAGAACTTATACCCGAGGGTCGCCGGGATGTCGGCGGCGGCAGGTCGAATCTGCGGACAATACGACACGGAGGAAGAAGGGTCGGAGGACCTCCCGAGCCGGCGCTGTGTCGGAGAGAACGACACGGGCAGAGTATCGGGCCCCTCCGGCAGCTGTGGGTTTCCTCCCTCGGCGGCGATGACCGCGTGAACGATGCACCTTTTAGTCCTCTACACACACCGGCTGAAGGGATCCGGCCGGATCTGTGACCAGCGGTGAGCAGAGAGAAAATGTCGCTACCGTTGTCTTGTTTATATTTGGAGAGGATGGGAGAATGAAGAGAGCAACCCTAGTAAAGCAAGCGCTCAGGACCCTGCGTCCATATATAGTGGAGTGATTATCTTTTTTCTCTCCACAATAAGCGTTTCAATTTGTGTACGTGGCATTAAAGAAAAGAAACTCTCTATTTAAGGTGACTACTCTACGACTCCTACTTACTACTACAGTGTTCACTTGTGCTCCCCACCCCTCCATTCATTGAACAACCCCACGGGTGAATAAACATACAGTAAGTACTGTATTTATATAGAATGAACAAGCTCGAACTATTTTTGCGTAGTTAAAAGTTGAGGGCGGGGCTTTTCCCGGGTAGTACGCATGACAGTTTTCGGGTAGGCAGTTTGACAGAGAGGCGAGGAGGGTGAGTGAGTGGGGTTGTGCGATTTGACAGCACGTTACTGCTGGAAAGACTTGTGATATGACCACTCACTATAGTCATGAATTACTGGCGCTCCGACCGGGGTGATGCCCCCCTTCCATTCCGCGCTCTAATCTGGTGCATGACACGTCGACCCGGATGCTAGCGCTCCCACATGTCGGAGTAGTAAGAAGGAGCAAAGAATGATGCGGTATATACTCGTACTATACTACTCCCTCCGTTCCTAAATATAAGTCTTTGGAGAGATTTCACTATGGACCACATACAGAAAAAAATGAGTGAATCTACACATAAAATGCATCTATATACATCCGTATGTGGTCCACAGTGAAATATCTACGAAGACTTATATTTAGGAACGGACGGAGTACTACTCAGGTCGGAGGAGTGCGAACCACGGTAGCCCAGTGAACCAGCCGTGCGAACCACGGTAGCCCAGTGAACCAGCAGTAGAAAACAATGTGGTGATGTGGCCATAAAAAACAATGTGCTACGGTCCACACTGTAGCATGTACAGTAACACTCCTCTTTGTTTGGATCCCTGAGTTAGAGCTAGTTTGGGTTGAAATAGCCTCAAATTATCGAAACAAGAGGGTTAGTTTGAGCTAGTTTGCTCTAACCCAGCTAAAAGAACTAGCCCGGTGGAGAGGTTCTAATTGGGTTATTTATCCTGGGCCCACTAAAAGAGAACTAAAAAATCTCACATGCCCGCACCAGATCGCTCCCCTAAAAAAATCTCACCTGCCCGCACCAGATCGCTCCCCTCTCTCGCACGACTCCTCTCTGTTCCCCATAGGGCCGCCCGCCCAAGCGCCGCTTTCCCTCTCTCTCCTCCGGCCGCCCTCTCCTTCCGTCCTCCGCCGCCCTACTCCAGCCGCCCTCTCCCTCCGACCTTCGAAGGTCGCCCTGCTCCCCCTTCACCAGTCATTTTTCTCCCTCTGTCGTACGCGGCGGCGGCGCATCTACCAGGGAGGTCGCGAGAGGGGTGAGTTTGTTCGTTCCTTCTCTGTCTCATGGCCATATCATTGATCTTGCTTGCTCTAGCCCTAATTCTAATTTGGAAAAGTAGATCCTGATCAAACTTGCTATAGATTTGTGGTGCACGCATGGAATTGTTTGATGCTGCTTGAGGAGGTAATAAATCTTTCTAGGTATTTCAATTTCAGGCTTGCATTATTTGTAGAGGCCCAAAGATTCAGTTCACCTTTCTTGGTATTTCAATTTCAGGCTATCATTGTTTCTAAAGGCCCAAAGATTCAGTTCACCTTTCTAGGTATTTGAGTTTCAGGCTTGCATTATTTCTAGAGGCCCAAAGATTCAGTTCACCTTTCTAGGTATTTGAGTGTCAGGCTTGCATTATTTCTAGAGGCCCAAAGATTCAGTTCACCTTTCTAGGTATTTCAGTTTCAGGCTTGCATTATTTCTAGAGGCCCAAAGATTTAGTTCACCTTTCTAGGTATTTCAGTTTCAGGCTTGCATTATTTCTAGAGGACCAAAGATTCAGTTCACCTTTCTAGGTATTTTAGTTACAGGCTTGCATTATTTCTAGAGGCCCAAAGATTAAGTTCCCAGTCGGCGGCAAGCGGCCCTACT
>NC_057795.1:179505979-179515718 GCF_018294505.1 Triticum aestivum
AAAGATTTAGTTCACCTTTCTAGGTATTTAAGTTTCAGGCTTGCATTATTTCTAGAGGCCCAAAGATTTAGTTCACCTTTCTAGGTATTTCAGTTTCAGGCTTGCATTATTTCTAGAGGACCAAAGATTCAGTTCACCTTTCTAGGTATTTTAGTTACAGGCTTGCATTATTTCTAGAGGCCCAAAGATTAAGTTCCCAGTCGGCGGCAAGCGGCCCTACTAACCATGCCGTTGTCGACCTCAACTCGCAAGGGCCGGCGTCGGAGGGGTTCCCGGGGCTTGGTCTCTACAGAGCCTTCCTCCAGAGCGACAATGGCGAGCTCCTCCCTCGGTGCATGAGGGGCTCCGGGCTCCCTCCCTATCGTGAACGACTTCCGTGATGAGTTAGCTCATTCTTTGTTTCATGAAGTGTTTTTTTTATTTTGTGAAGCTTGATTGACGACTTGTATGTTTAAGTGGGATATCTCATTTGTATGGACAAAGTAAAAATTATCATGTTTTGCACGCTTGATTTGTATAGATGGTTCATTTATGTCAATTGTGAGCGGGAGGAGGCCACAGAAGAGCCGGCCACACCAAGAGGGTGCTTGGATCCAAGGGACTTATTTTAGTCTGACTAAAAACAGGGTCCAAAGTAGTCAAATGATTGAGATAGAGCATTTATTGTCAATCTAACCCTTCCATCCATACACCTCTTTGGTTTAGAGTTAGTTCAGGGTTAGAATCTAGCTCTAACCTCTAACTGAGTTAGAGTTCTCCTCGTCTCGGTTCATCGCCATCATACTTTCCCCATTCCTATGTTTTCAGTATCCTGCGAATCAAAGAGGCCCTTTTTTCGGGAAAAATCAAAGAGGCCCTTAGACTGGTTTAGGTCCGGTCATTTTTTATGAACGTGCTATGTCCAAAATTTAATGAACGTGCTCCGGTTTCCACGAAAATAATCCGGTTTCATGTAGTAATTCATTGATTTATTTATTCTTCTGCGGGGGGTTTGCATGTAATTCGTGAGGTGTGAAATGTAAAGTACCCCGGCATATGCTCCGAGTCGTGCATGCACTACGACCCAGATGCTCTATGTCCCACATGTCGGCGAATGGGAGCACGTGGAAATAGCCTAGGAGTACATATAGGAGGATAAATGCGTGAAAAAATATGTACTGTGAAGCGTAGCCGCGGTTCGGAAAGTAGACCTAAAGCGATGACAGCTATAGGTCGCACGCACCCAACTAGTGGTACTAGACATACGACTAATTTTTCCCTCAAAAAAAAGAGGCACGAGTGCTTAGTACTCCTATTCTATAAACACGAGTCCCATCTGACAACAACGTCCGTGCTACAGCTAGCTCTCCTCCCTTGTTTCTCGCTTCTAACTCTAAACTCGGCCGATGCCCGGTGGGTGGGGTGGGTTTGCTCAACTGCGGCCCACCTCATAGTGAAAACGTTACGACTGGAATAAAAAATGACATATACTCCCTCCGTTCATAAATATAAGCCTTTTTAGATACTACTTCAAATGGAATACATCATACAGATGTATGAAGACATAGTCTAGAGTGTAGATTCACTCATTTTGCTCCGTATGTAGTAGTCACTTGCTGGAATCTTTAGAAAGACTTATATTTGGGAACGGAGGGAGTACTATACTAATAAAACATTAAGGCCATGAGGTGATGCAGTGCTGGTTACAGGAGGCAAGAAGAAGAGATGCATCCATCGACGACGTCCACCTCCTCGACTCAGCGCGCCGGCCCACCGAACGGCGCCTAAGTAGCAGCGGCTTTCGTGGCTAGGTCGACGTGCTGCTGAACAATGGCGTCCAAAGATTCCAGCCGCTGGAAGAAGGCCAACGTCTTTCTGTCCTCGCTTGCCTTGTAGTGGCCTATGTAGACGATTTCCTCGTAGACGTGGCTGTGCAGGTCGACGGTTTCTTGCATGGCAAGGCGCTGCGCGGCGAGCGCGGCCTCGAGGTGCACATTCTTCGTCGCGACCTCCGGCACCTGCAGGGCCACCAGGGCTTGAAAGAGTCCGTCACCATGTAGGCCGATGAGGGTGGCAGGCAATGAGGAGCCTGGGCGCGCGGGCTAGAGCAGTACGGCAAGGTCGTCCGCGCGCTTCTTGACGGCGGTGAACTTGCGGATGGAGTTGACCATAATGTCGTCCATGCGAGAGGCGAAGCTGGCGTCGGCAAGGGCTACGATGCCTGCGGTCGCCAACACCATCTGGAAACACTGCGCGGTGCGGGGCTGTAGGCCGGCGCCTTGGATGATTTGGCAGAGCCGACTGCCGCTCGCGTCCATCGCCTCCATAGGTGCTTGTGGCTTTTGGTCACTTGGTCTTGGATTGGAGTGAGCAGTGTTGCGCAGAGACTTGGGAGTAGATGGATTGGAGTGGTGGGGCACCTTTATTATATGAGAGTCCAAACTTTGTTGCATTCACATCGTGCTGGCTCTAGTCTGCTTCTCCAATTAATTCCCTCTGCATGTAATTGAGGATGCATCATTGACCGTTCAACGTCTCGGGAACCGCTACCCTCTTCCTCCTTGGCATTCAAGCACCTATGGACCCGTCGACGACGAGGTGCCTATGGTGACTTCGTAAATTTCAAGATGATAGTATCGTGCGTGTGTGCATTCATAGGGGTGAGTGTATGCACGTGTATATGAGCGCTTGCGTCTGTACTATGTCAAAAAAAGTAAATGCGTGTCAAAAGCAAACTAGTCAGTATACTCAATATTGTGCACCTCGGAGAGGAAAACGATAGAACTAGTACGTATTTATTTACGGTGCAGATTCAATCATTTTGCTCCATATGTACTCCGTCTCGGTGTAGTCTAGTCACTTGTTGAAATCTCTAGAAGGGCAAACACGCCTTTCTGGTTTACAGGGCTATACTAGCAAGTAGTTGTACGTACTAGTACAATAGTGGGCTCACATAGCAATTTTGTCTCATGCAAGAGCCTGGCTATATGCGTGCTCCAATGTTTGCAACTGCAACATTCGGTTTGCACTTGGCTCTTCGCCTCTTCGAGAAGATGAACAATGATGTTACTACTACTGCTTCTACAGTGTTGAATCCACTGCTGCATGTCCGTCCACCGCGAGCGGGACGGATAGCTTGTTGTAGAAGTACTACTACTAAGCAAAAGCCTGTCCTTGTTTGCGAGAAACCGTGCGCATGGGCGAGGGAGAAGGTGTGTAGTAAAATCAAGCTTCTCCTCGTTCTACGAGTTGACGCGACACATCATAGCACTGGCCCCACATGCTTGCCTCTAAACTTGGCTGAAAGACCCGCAGTGTACAATATATTTGCTGCAACCTCTAACATTTACCCACCACAAATTAAAATATATGTGGCCGTATGCATAGTTCTGATGCAGAGGCCAGGGAGTTCCCCCTTTTCGAAAAAAAAACAAATTAAAATATATATTCCTATCTTGACCAGATGAGCGTGCAAACTACAATCACCAGGGTGACAGGTAGGGGCAGAAGACTATTTTAATTAAAAAAAACTTAGAGACGGCCACATAGCATGGAGCCGACCCCAGCTATTTTAAGCTTACAGGCACGGTACACAATATCTAGACTACTCTACACATGAAACTGCCACACGAGCATCTGGGCTGCGCTTGGCTCTTCGCCTCTTTGGGAAGTCAAACAATGATGGTGTACTACTGCACTAGAGGAGTACTACAGTATGCTTCTGGCCATCTGACACCGATTGAACTGCTGCATGTCCACCGCGTGCGGGAGGGAGAGCGTGTAGCGAAAGCTTCTCCTAGTCTTGCAAGCCACCACGCTCATGGGCGAGGGAGGGACGCTCCTGTCTTTGCGTGTATGACAGGTGGGCCCGACAGTTGTGTGGCTAACCTGTCATACAGCCAAAGGCAGGGGCAGTTAAGTCCGCGAGGGAGAGGATAATCAAACTTCTCGTTGATGTGCGAGTTGACGGGACACATCAAAGCACTGCACTCGATATATTTCAATAATTTGCGTTTACTGATGCATTAATTACAACGCATGCATGCATGCCGTGACTCTTCTTTTGATAGTACTTGCATGTGTTGATTTAATGCACCTTGAAGTAGTACTCCCTCCGTTCCTAAATTATAAGTCTTTGTAGGGATTCCATTATGAATTACATATGGATGTATATAGATGCATTTTAAGTGTGGATTCATTCATTTTGCTCCGTATGTAGTCCACCTAGTGAAATCTCTATAAAGACTTACTCCCTCCTTTCGGAATTAGGCTGGTCATAGTGGGGAGTAACTTAGACTAGTAACATGCATACGTTACTAGTCTATGTTACTACCTCTATAGTGCATACTATCATAGATGGTCCCTATTTATTGCCATGCATGACACATAGTAGCATCACATTTATTATGTTACGGTATCTACCTATGTTACTATAACCATCTCTCTCTTCTTTAATTGCCTGCCACATAAGCATGTTTGCGAGTCCCAAGTGCATGATACTACTTATGTTACTCCCACTATGGCCAACCTTACTTGTCACAAAAATGGACGTATCTAGACGTATTTTAGTTCTAGATACATCCATTTCTGAGACAAGTAATTCCAAACGGAGGGAGTACATTTAGGAACGGAGGGAGTATAAAATATGTGACGGTAAGCTTTGTAATACCCCGACCCAAGTCGAGAGATGGTTGTGCACGAGGAGGGCGAGATCATGCAGACCGAACAGGAACAGGACCCGACGATGGAGCTCTCTAAGGTCTCGATGGACCTCACCGTGCTCCACTGCCCCTTGTGCCTCCGCCCCTTGATGCCTACAGTGTATGAGGTTCGAATACACCTCGTCCGTTTGGCTGATTGAGCAAGGTGCAGGTTTCTTGATTGATGTGATGTTGGATTGATTTCTGAAGTGGAAGGGAGGGCACCTGGCCTGCGCGGACTGCCGCGTCGAGCGCCCCGGGAACCAATGGCAGTGCCAGAAGTGCGAGCGTGACGGTGGCTTCGACGTGCGGAACACGGTGGTGGACTCCGTCCTTTCGTCGGTGAGGGTGGAGTGCCCGCACAAAGGCTGTGGGCTCTATGTCACTTACCGCAAGCTCACCGATCACCAGAGCGTGTGTCCGCTCGCGCCCTGCAAATGCCCCGTGCCCGTCTGCGGCTACGAAGGCCCGCCGCCGGCGCTCTACCAGCACATCAGCACCGCGCATCCCATGCCCGTGCACAGGATCCGGTACGGCAAGGTGCTCCAGCTGGAAGTGCCACTGTCGGAGCCATGGCTCTTGCTGTTCGTGAAGGAGGACCGCCACGTGTTTTTCTTGGTCGACGGCGTGCTCGACATCGGTGCACCTATCGCTGTGTCAGTCGTCTGCATCAGAGCGGGGGCGTCCCCACTGCCGCACTACTTGGCCAAGCTGTGGGTGAACGGCCCGCCGAGGGAGCCCAAAGGCACGACCGATGCCATCAAGGTGGAAATGGAGGTGACAAGCAGCAAGGATCCCGGCAACGTCGACGTGCAGGAGCTGACCTTCTTGACAGTTCCGCCCAAGCTGCTGGCCGGGGCTAAGCTTGTGTCCCTCCACATTCAGATTGACAAGCTCACGTCCTAAATGTTTCGACAGTGCCTTCTGTTTATCTTAGTAATATGCTAATACAGGGATTACCTTGGTCTATTTTAGCTTAAGAAATGGTGGGTTTTGGTGGCATTGCAGCAATTACTTCGACACCAGATCAGTAATTTCCAATAGTCGAATGGATATTTTGTGTCTGTTGGATATAACGTTCCTTTGGGTTAGAAGTACTACTTGTCATCAAAATGGATAAAAGGAGATGTATGTAGACGTATTTTAGTTCTAGATACGTCCCTTTTTATCCATTTTGATGAAGCACTCCCTCCGTTCCACAATACATGCCTTCCATTTGTTAAAATATGGATGTATCTAGACATGTTTTAGTATATAGGTACATCCATGATAGAGCCAATCGGATGGTTGAGAACACTACAATTCGTAGCTACAGATGCGTGTGTGACTCCCAGATGCAGAGGTCGGGGGTCATCATCCTCCTTTTCGAGAAAAAACAGACGCGTGTGTGAGAGGACGAGTGCATGCGTGCACCTCTTCTCTTCCTGTATAATGTACTACTAAACTCAGAGTACAAGTTTTTGTGGGTGGCAGGATGGTGCGTGCGAGAAGTCCCGAGAGATAGGTTTAATGTGTCTGAAAAAAGGACTAGCCTAGAGCTCGCCATGCGGCTATTCCCGTCGAACGCCCCATTAACCGTAAGATATGTATACGATGGTGCCAGTTATTGCACGTACACAGCAGTACTCCCTCCTTTCTGGTTTATGGTGAGTGGTGGAATATTTTTTGTAGTTTACAAAAGCACCTAATTAATGCTCTTGTTTTTCTCAAAAAATTATGTTTATCAATGCATTAATTGCAATGCATGCATGCATAAAGTACATGCATTGGTCAATTTTCTCTTAATACTTGCATGCAATGATTTAATGCACCTTGGAATCTGAACATGTGTTGGGGAACAACCAAATTGAGCCTTATAAAATGGAAAAACTAAAATTTTGAGATAAGCCCTATAAAACCGGAAAGGAGGGAGTAGAAAAAGATGTACTCCATCTGGGAATAGTGTCGCACTTCGAAACTAGAACCGTCAATAAATTTTGAGATTGCGTCTCGTCACATTCCAAATTACTCCACGCTATATTGAATTGCAAACCTATTCACACCGATCACAACCTAAAGGGTTTACCACTTAGGAGCGTATTAGTACCACGCTAGTATATTGAATTCCAAACCTGTTCACACCGATCACAACCTAAACGGTTTCCCACTTAGGAGCATATTAGTACTCAGTTATAAATACTAGTATGCCAAGATGATTGCACATTCCTCCTCAACTCCTCATCCACAGAAACAAACAAGTCATTCAGCATCTTTCCC
Source organism: Triticum aestivum (assembly GCF_018294505.1). Taxonomy (NCBI): domain Eukaryota; kingdom Viridiplantae; phylum Streptophyta; class Magnoliopsida; order Poales; family Poaceae; genus Triticum; species Triticum aestivum. Next base: position 179,512,915 of record NC_057795.1, read on the forward strand.
TTGCGTCTGCCATGGCCAGCATGAGTTCTGGGTCGAGAGATTGCCACCAGGGAGAGGCGAGCATGGAAGCGGAAGCACGAGAGATGTCCTGCCTCGCTGCGAGAGCAGCCGACATGTCCCGCCGCACGGAAGTAGCAGCACAGAGGTCCCGCCGTGCCGCTGAGGCAGCACGGAGGTCCTGCCACACTGTCGATGCAGCAGACTGGTCCGGCCGCGCTGCGGAAGCAGCAGAGATGTCCCGCCACGCCACGAATGCAGCAGAGATGTCCCGCCGCGCCGCGGCGGCCTGGGAAAATTTCTCGCGGGCATGCGACGACTGTTACAGGCGCATGCATGCGATCGTCCATAGCTAGACGGATCAGATCTTCAGCTTAGCGAGGTTGCAGGATGACGTGAAAGCCTCGTTTGAACAGGCTACCGGCGTCATCCGGCAACTAAGGGAGGGCAATGAGAGGCTCCGGGCTGAGCGCGACCTACTGAGGGAGAAGATCGTCCGAAGTGCATACTAGCAGGAGGAGACCAGTGCCTTGTTGAAGACGACCGGCGTCATCATCAAGAAACTTATGGACGAGAATGACATGCTCCGCAACGAGCGTCAAAGGCTGGTGGAGGAATCCGTGGATGTTCTCAAGTAGCGTCTAGAGGACACGAAAGAGCTCATCGCTGCTCGCCACGAAGACTAGTTCCCACGGCCTGCAGCAACGCATCAAGAAAGTAGAGATCAGCGAGCCAGATCCTCGTCTCCCTTCTTCTTTTGCCCTTGTGTATTTCGGGCGTAGCCGTATGTGGCTTTTTTAATTATCTTTCTAATTATGTAAGACAATTAATCGTCCTTATCTTTCTATGGAAGATCAATGTTGGGAGGCTGGAATGAAGAAAACTCTTGCTGTGGCGACCCTGGCGTTGCTATTCTTCTAGTTGCTGCTGGGCTTCCTTCAGTTTCCTGGTTTCTTTTGATGTAATAATCGGTTTAGGATGTCGATTGTGTCGTCGGTTGTGAAATGTTGGGTTCTAGCGCGGATGTTTGGCCTTTGTTGGCCTATTGGGATGTTGTGATTTCAATCTGGTACTTTTAGTCCTTCGTGTTAGGCTGGAGTTGTGCTGAACTTCTTGTGAATTGTGGTGGTTTTCAGTAATGAAAATAGGAAGGGGCAAGCACTTCTTTGATAAAAAAATCATCCTTATATATTCATCAGTCTTGCTATAAGTCGCAGTAGATGTTATATAGGTCCGTCGGATCTTACATCAAGATCCATGCTGTCAGATTTTCTTTTTTCTCTCTTAAATCTCAGTCGAGTGAGACATAGCCACGCCATTAAACAGAGGCTTAGGAGCCATTAATGGAGACCTTGGGAGAGAGGTGGATGGCAGATGGAGGTCAAAGGGCTCTCCTCCCGATAAGCACGCGCAGGGGTCTGATTGCATGCCTCTCATACTCAAATAGCTACCCTGCACGGTGCCTCCTAGCTAATAAAAAATGGGGACGCGTGGCAGCACGTAAATGGTACTAGTAAGTAGAACGCCCTTTCAATAATACTTGTGTTTCCGATTGTAACGTGACAGCACTTGTTCCAAAATGACTTTGTTGATTGTTAATGCGTGCACCTTCGCAAATCGGACTGCAAATTTACCACAGCATGTTGGTGCCATGTCATGGCACCAAGCCAAGTTTCATTATTTTCATGCGTGTTTTGGATTTACAAAAATAAAAAACTAAGTTTCTCAATGTTTCCAACCCAGCCATGACGCCCAGAATTTTGAATTTCATTCCCATTTCTTGCATGGAACCTAGAAATTTACCCAAGGACACACATGTGATTTTTCAACCAACTTTGGTGCACTAGAACATGTGCTTGTATTTCAAATTTGAATTATGCACACAAAGGTGACACGTTCCCTCCCAGAACCACGAGCCTTCTTGAGAGAAGCTCCGATTTGCAAGAAGCTTATACCAAAATTTGTTCCTATTCGGCCAATTTTTTTACCACGTCATGGTACTACCATGACATGACACCATGCCAAGTTTCGTGATTTTAAAACCAAGTTTCTCAATGTTCTTGACCGAGCCACGATGCCCAGATGTTTGAATCTTATTCTCATTTTTTGCATGGGAGTAGAAATTCACCCGAGGACACAAATGTGATTTTCAACCAACTTTGGTGCACGGGAGCACGTGCTTGTTGTTCAAATTTGAATTATGCAAATTAAATGACCAAAACTCAATTAATGTGTAAATAAGGCCAAACGAAGCCGGAATAATTCCAAAATTTAACAGGGCACTCATGTAGTTCTATGTTGCCTTTGTAAATAAACTCAAGGGGGACAAGTATATCGTTTCGCACTCAAAGGTGACACATTCCCTCTCAGAACCATGAGCCTTCTTGAGAGAAGCTTCGGTTTGCAAGAAGCTTATACCAAAATCTGTTCCTATTCGGCCATTTTTTTTACCACAACATGGTAGTACCATGACATGACATCCAGGCCAAGTTTCATGATTTTTAGACGTGTTTTGGATTTACAAGAATTTTAAAACCAAGTTTCTCAATGTTCTTGGACGAGCCACGATGCCCAGATGTTTTAATTTTGTTCTCATTTCTTGCATGGGACCTAGAAATTCACCCGAGGACACAAATGTGATTTTTCAACCAACTTTGTTGCATGAGAGCATGTGCTTGTAGTTCAAATTTGACTTATGCACATTAAATGACCAGAAACTCAATTAATGTATAAAAATGACAAACGAACCCGGAATAATTCCAAAATTTAACATGGCACTAATGTAGTTCTATGTTGCCTTTGTTAAG
>NC_057795.1:179515933-179584193 GCF_018294505.1 Triticum aestivum
TATATCGTTTCACACTCAAAGGTGGCACGTTCCCTCTTAGAACCACGAGCTTCCAAATCGGCCCAATTTTTTACCACAACATGTTAGTGCCATGACATGACACCATGCCAAGTTTCATGATTTCCAGCCGAGTTTTGGATTTACATGAATTTAAAATCTAAGTTTCTCGATGTTCTCGGCAGAGTCATGACGCCCAGATGTTTGAATTTCATTCTCATTTCTTCCATGGGACCTAGAAATTCAACCAAGGACACACATGTGATTTTTCAACCCACTTTGGTGCACCTGAGCATGTGCATGCAATTCATATTTAGGTTATGCACATTAAAAGTCCAGAAACTCAATTAATGTATAAAAAGGCCAAATGAACCTGAAATAATTCCAAAATTTAACAGGGCACTCATATAGTTCTATGTTGCCTCTGTAAATAAAATCAGGGGGGAGGCAGCGTATATCATTTCGCACACAAAGGTGACACGTTCCCTCTCGGAACCACGAGGCTTGTTGAGAGAATCTCCGGTTTTGCAAGAGGCTTATACGAAAACTTGTCCCAATTCAGCCAAAAAATATACATATAAAAACAGGGTTTAGATTATCCAGAACATCTCGCTACCTAGACCAATAATGTACTATGATTTGAATTCAACATAAAATGGATACAGATATTTGAATTGGAGAGCGTATGGTACATGTAGTTCATAGTGAAATATGATTACTGCTATATGCATGTCTTTTTGTTATCAAGATAATATTTAAATTATTGTATAACTTGACAACAATCGTATTCAAATAAGGAAAATTGATTCAAATTTAGTCCATATGGTAGACGACAATATATATGTTCACATGGTGGAGTAAAATGTTCATATATGATGGAAGATCAAAATGTATGACTACATCAGTTATAAACCGCAAGGTCACCTAATCATATATTCGAATTCAACATAACGTGGATTCAAAAATTGAAATTCTAGATCATGGCATCTGTAATCATATAAAAAGGGACATTACTCTTTCTCTGGTGGGAATTGATTTGTTTTTTGTTGGTGTTGAGGGAAGTGCGAATCGATTTGGTACTGTGCAGGGTAGTCATGTTCTCCTGATATTTTTACATTTTTCTTGTAGTTTTTTCAATGGCATCTATAGCAATATAGTAAAAGGGACATGACTCTCTTGTGTCTTGTATGATTTTTTTACACGTTAAGTTTGTTGTGCTGAACAAGGAATCCGCACCTTGTTATCCCGGAATTTTCAAGCTCGAGTATCTTTTGTCTCACCTGCTTTGAAACTCCCGCTTCTTCAACCCGCGCCGCGCCTTGTTATCCCAAAATTGGGACATGCGCGAGAACTCCCTCCTCATCCAAAATCGCTCCCGCAGACCAGACACACGAAATCCCCATTCCACCCCTCGGCCGGAAATGAAGCTCCACGTCGCGGTGTCAAAACCGGTGGGGGTACGCTGGTAACTTACCCTACATTTCGGACAAGCGCGTCCCTAAGCTCGGCTCCCCCTCCCCCTTCGCCCCCCCATTCGTACACCGAGGCCGCCAAAACCCGTGAAACCCCACGCTCCTCCGTCGGCCTCCCGACCGCCGCCCAGCCAGAGACTCTTCCCCGACTATGTCGTCCACCGCAACAGCTCGCCGTCCCTCATCCACCGCACCGGATGAGGATCCATTGTCGATCTCGTCGTCCCGCCGGATCAGCTGCCCCGTCCTCCATCTCCAAGGAGCTGCTCCGATGTTCGCCTCGTCTATCGCGCCACCTCAATCCCCACAGCGCCGTCTTGACCTGCCCCACCGGAACCGCAGCACCCTCACCAATTCCTCCGATGAAGCCGAGGCCAACTCGGCGCCACCAAGGAGGTTTTGCACTCACCGCTGCATTTAATCTTTTATTCGATCTCATGGGGCTGCCGGTGCTCGATACCGAGCAGACATGGCGTCTCCATCGATGGCGCCGTCGCCGGCCACATCATCCACGACATCTCTCCCCCATGTTGTTGCTTCCTCGGCGGCGACTTCCACAACGGCACTAGCTGCAGCTTCTCCGGCTCTCGTTCGTGCTGCGACTCTGTTCTTGCTGTCGGTCGCGCTGCTGCATTGCTCCTGCATTCTTTCGTGCTGCAGCTCTGCTCTTGCTCTCGCTTGCACTGCTGCTGCTGCTGTACGACCTCCGGCAGCTACGGGAGTTGCTGCTTTAGCACTCGCTCGCGGTGCTACTGCACGACTTGCTCTCTGCTGGTGCGTTCCCTGCTCGAGCGTCTGCTGATTTAGATCACTGCTTCTCTGCTACTAGTGCTCGAACGCCCTAAACATCTATTGCAATGCTCTGTTACAAGTTCAATTAGTTTCGACAGTAAAATCCAGTTTCGACTGTGAAGTTCATTTTCTTCAGTTAAGTTCAGAGTGAACAGTACTTACAACATCTATCTGAGCGGCCATGGCGCGGCTGATGCGTTTTACATCTAGCACTTTTTGGTGATGTATTTTACATCATCTATTGCAGATGATATTAGGGTCCCACTTTAGATTAAAGTTGTCTGTCTTGTCATGCTTTAGCCTCGTCGCCGTACACCTTAGTGGAGCTAGTCCAACGATGGAACCGTCCATCAAAGCCGAGCAGTACCCTCGACGCCATTTCCAGAGGCCTCGGATCTTCTTCCCCGCCTCCGACAGTCACACCAGCATCATCACCATCCTCCACGTCCAACCCAATGATGCTGAGGTCCACAAGGCTATGCCAAAGAGGTTGTACACTCGTCGCATCACTTTGTTTCTCCATTCCTTTGTTCTTTCAATTCATGTGAGCCAAACACCCAGGTTGACTGAAATCCTATGTTTCCAAATGCTCTATTTGGCACGTGCATTCTATTCTATTCCTGTGTTTTTCTTGTCCCTGCGTTTATAGAATCCTCCAATTCTAAGGAGCCCTTACAAATTTACTTCATTTTCAGATTGGTGTCAAAGAAAACTCTGTGTGTTATGTCCTGCTCCTGTCGTGCCGTCATCCACCCCACCTGAGGTGCGCCATTGACAGAAGCGTTCACTGCAGCAGAGATCCCCCCTGCAGACTTTCTTTCGCCGCCTCAAATCATCTTCCCCGTTGATGGCAGCCATGCCAACTGCTACTTTATCGACTGAGCAGATGAACCTGAGGACTAGACAGTTCCGGAAGAGAGGTCGCAGTCTTTCGTGTTGCTTACGTTATACATCGGTTATTATTACCTGCTACTTTATCGTTCAATCTTGAGTTTTGAATTGCCCATGGGTCTCATATCGAGCCAGCAACGAATAGTATCTGTCTACTATCTGGTTCATCTGGGGTCTTCTATGTGGTTCATGTTGGGTGGGCAACAAACAATAGATGATCCATTGTCTATCTTTTTAAACTGAAGCTATAATCTACCTGCTATCATTAGTTTTGGATCCATCCACTCGTTTGCTACCATCAGTCTTGATTTTTGCATGCACCCCTTAGGCATTACAAAATCTAACTATTTTTTTATTATGCATGTGAGATATTGTACACAATCATACTGAACATGTAGAGAAAAAGAGAAGACCGTTGCATGCGAATATAATGGAATGCAGACACTGCTCCATGGTGGGCGAAGTGCCCCCTCCTCTCCTGCATTTCCAGATTGTATTCCAGAGGAAGATAACTGTTCAGATGGAGATTCAGAAGGATCCGACCATGCCTGTTTACCACCTCAGGTGTTTGCTCTAACCTGGCATGCTGATGTTGGTCATATCATGCATATGGCGCCTTGCATTGCTTACATTATACATCTTATATGCCATCAGCTTAGTTTAGATTTGCTTTGTGTGAATGCCACCTGTTTGGTTTCTATATCACACTCCCGCAATTCCTAAATATTTGTCTTTTTAGAGATTTCAACAAGTGACTACATACGGAACAAAACGAGTGAATCTACACTCTAAAATATGTCTATATACATCCGTATGTGGTAGTCCATTTGAAATCTCTAAAAAGACAAATATTTAGGAACGGAGGGAGTATATGGGAATTATGCAATGCCATCTTCTTTAGCCAGGCATCATATACGTGAATCATGCAATGCCATCCTATTTAGCCAGTCAACGTATATGTGAATTGTATCGTGCCATATTTTTTCCATAATGTATTCCATTTGTCAACAATGTTTATACATTCATCTACTCTTCCTATGCATCAGCCATTTGAGTCGGTCATGGGAAAATCTGGAGTGAAAACAATGTCTTCTGAGCAGTCAGTGCTACCTGTCGATGCAGATTTCTTGGTGGTTACAGATAGCTCCTCAGAGGAGGATTCAGAGAGAGATGACCAGTCCAATCCCCCCCCCCCCGAGGTGCATGCTCTAACTTGGCTGGGTTATATTGCTCATATCATGCATATGGTGTCTTGCATTGCCATGCCATCTGCTTAGACTAGACATGCTTTGTGTGAATGCCTCCTGTTTGCTTTCTATATCAGATATGTGAATTATGCAATGCCATGTTTTTCAGCCAGTTATCATATATGTGAATTATGCACCGCCATGGAGCCAGGCATCATATATGTGAATTATCTCATGCCATCTTTTTTTTCATTACGTATTCCATTTGTCAACAATCTATGTATATTGAACTACTCTTCATGTGTATCAGCCATTTGAGTCGGTTATGGAAAAATCTGGAGTGAAAACAAGGTCTTCAGAGCAGGCAATGGTACCTGTTGAAGCATATATCTCGATGGTTACAGGGAGCTCCTTAGAGGAGGATTCAGAGACAGATGACCAGTCCTATATCCCACCTGAGGTGTATGCTCTAAGTTGCAATGTTTATATTTCTCATATGATGCATATGGTGTCTTGCATTGCTTAGTTTAGACATCATATGCACAATATTGAATTCTATCTGCTTAGTTTAGAGATCATACATGCGAGTGCCAGCTGCTTAGTATATGAATCAATTATGTCAATTATATCATGCCATCATGTATACTTAGACAACATGTATGTGAATTATTTCATCCCAACCTATTTTAGAAAGACATCATATAGTTTTGTCATGTCATCCTGTTTAGGTACTCATCATATGTTGAATTATGCCATTATATCATGTTAAGTTATCCATCATATATCTGAAACTGTGTCATGCTATCCTGTTTAGTTAGGCATCATATACATGAAATTGTGTCATGCTATCCTGTTTAGTTAGGCATCATATACATGAAATTGTGTCATGCTGTCCTGTTTGGTTAGACAACATATATATGAATCACCACATCTGTCTATCATACAATGTCTGTACGTTCAATTTCTTTTCTTGTTTATCAGCCATTTGAATTGAAGGGGGTGATGGCAGTATCTAAGGGAGCAAAAACCCGTTCTTCACAAAAGACAGTGCTACCTGTCAATGCAGATAGAACCATGGTTGTACTGGCCCACAAACTAGCCCCACCACACATAATCGAGACTCTTCCAGATTGCAAACTTACACCATTGGGCAGAGAACCAGCTACAACCCATCTAACCGCAACCCCAGCGGATAGTAACTCACTTATAGTTGACAAAGCACCATGTCCACCACAGAGTACCCCCACACGAGCAGTTTGTAAAGCTACTGCAGTGCCCAAAGCACGAAGACCACCACAACTAACCCAAACTCCACGTTTAAAGCAGAAGAGCAACTATTCTCAGGTCAGATCCGTAGCTATGGTCCATACTCCTTTGCTGTTGCATCACTATATTTACTCATGCCAACTACTTTTGAATTTGAAGGATCCAATTGAAACTCCAATGGTGCAACATGTATGTTTTAAACCTATTTCTTTAACTGTATTGCTGTTCTAACTTCTTGCTCTATGTTGATTTCAGTTTAAGTTGTATAAACAATTATGTTCTCATGTGATGCACATTACAAGTGCTGCCAATGTTGTGTAGTTTCTCACACTTATATTCTGCCTATGCTGCTGTGTCTTAAAAATATATGAGTTGAACTGTGTCTCTATCTTGATTAGGGAACATAAACTAGAATGATATGGACAATACAATGACCATAGTACATAGATATATGTTTGTTTCATGCTGTTATCCTGTCCACCTTACTACTGAACCGGTTTACCAAAATGAGTTTGGTATACTACAAGCTAAACCTGTGATGTGTCTGTTTGTTTCTCTTCTAGTATGCAAACAGAATATTGGAGAAGAGCACCCCACTATGCAATGGTAGAGAAAGTAATGCAGATAAGGTTCAAGATAGTGAGACAACCCTGTTGGTCTCCAAGAAAGGTGATAAAAACGATCTTGTAGACAGTGAGAAAACCCCATAGTCCTGTGTTGATGTAGTGTTCGAGTTACTGGCCAGTACCGCTAGCACAAGCTCTTCGAACTCGCTGCCTGAATCACTTCGGCTTCTTCAGTCTCAGCTACAAGCTGAAAGGCATCAGTCAGCTGTGCTGCGGCAAGAAGCCGAAGGACTAAGGAAGTCCCTGCAGAATTCAGATGTGTACTTTCTTGTGCAACAGCAAGCGCTGGAGGATTTAAGCGCCAAACAAGAGAAAGTTAATAAGCTTGCTAAGAATCTTGCCAGCATTATGGGTACCCAGGATATTGTTTCTTGAACTCTTCTGAAGTGGTTTCAGTTCTGGACTTGTTTTGCTGCGGCGTTTATATGCTGTTGTGTTCCCTATATTTGCACTGGTGGTGAACTTTGATGCCCAGTGGATGTAATATGTGTAATAGCCATGATAGCCTAGCATAAGTTGCTTGCTTATTTATTTCCTTGTGGTCTTGTTTATTTGTTTGCTTGTAGTCAGTGCATTTCTTTTTCCGCGGTTTGCTAGTGGTTGCAATAACCTATTTTTTAAAATTAGGCCACAATAACCATGGGCTAACATTTACTATAGTGACACTGGGCCTCCTACGGGCCGTAGAAATAGTGGGCCTTCTACGGGCCATAGAAACAGTAGGCCTTCTACGGACCGTAGAAACATTGGGCCTTCTACGTGCCGTAGAAACAATGGGCCTTCTACGGGCTGTATCATCAATGGGCCTTATACGGGTCGTATGATCGATTGGCCAAACATGGGCCAATAACAGGCCTCATTATGGCCGTAAATAGGCTAGAGTTGGAATCGTCCGTTCATGGGCCGACCATAACGGGCCATCGTTAATAGGCTGTATTTGATGATGCTATGAAAATGGCCCAATGTATTAACGGACCACAAACGGGCCGACTGTAACCACGGGCTAAATTTGGCCCACAAGCAGAAAATGACAGTAACGGGCCGTAAGTAAACAAATGCTCGAAATGAGCCCAGGAATAAATGGGCTCTGAGAAGTCCGAAAGATAACATGGGCTGGAAACGTCCCAACTGAATAACGAGCCATTAATGGGTATAAAGTGATACACTGTTCATTACGGGCCAGTTTCACCATGGGCCGTTAATGGGTCTAAAGTGATACACTGTTCATTGCGGGCCAGTTTCACCACGGGCCATTAATATGCCAAGAGTTACATAGGGCCTCATATGGGCCGAAAGACGCCATGGGCCATACATGGGCCAGAAGTGAGACCGGGCTGGAATCATATTGGATGGCCCAGATGACGCTACCGGTCCTAATTCGGGTAGGGCGTAACGAGCCTTGGGTTAGCGGGCTGTAAATGGAATATATGCGAACAGGTCGTTAACAGGCTTTCCATGGGTCGGCCCATCACCTTTTGACCAAGTCGAACGGGCTGGCCTTTTCACAGGAATGGGCCTCTGTTGGGCCATGCCACGTGTCGACGTATCATAGGCGCCTTCTGTCCAATGAGTGGATGATATCTGTCCCAACAATGAGCCGACAAGTGTTTCCTCCAGCCAATGACGATTTTACACGTGGAAAATCCCCATTGGTCAGGGCTGTTAACGGGTTATCGGATCCAAAACCCGACCCAATAGCTTAACAGCGTTCTGTTACGGTGGATGCCACGTGTCGGTCACTGTCGGTGTCAAAACCGGCGGATCTCGGGTAGGGGGTCCCGAACTGTGCGTCTAGGCGGATGGTAACAGGAGACAAGGGACACGATGTTTTACCCAGGTTTGGGCCCTCTTGATGGAGGTAAAACCCTACGTCCTGCTTGATTAATATTGATGATGTGTGTTACAAGAGTAGATCTACCACGAGATCAAGGAGGCTAAACCCTAGAAGCTAGCCTATGGTATGATTGTTGTTCGTCCTACGGACTAAAGCCATCCGGTTTATATAGACACCGGAGAGGGCTAGGGTTACACAGAGTCGGTTACAATGGTAGGAGATCTACATATCCGTATCGCCAAGCTTGCCTTCCACGCCAAGGAAAGTCCCATCCGGACATGGGACGAAGTCTTCAATCTTGTATCTTCATAGTCTTGGAGTCCGGCCAATGATGATAGTTCAGCTATCCGGACACCCCCTAGTCCAGGACTCCCTCAGTAGCCCCTGAACCAGGCTTCAATGACGACGAGTCCGGCGCGCATATTGTCTTCGGCATTGCAAGGCGGGTTCCTCCTTCGAATAATTTATGGAAGACTGTGAACACCATGATAGTGTCTGGCTCTGCAAAATAAATTCCACGCACCACCGTAGAGAGAATAATATTACACAAGTTCAATCTGCTGACGTATTTGGTGGTGTGACGTCACACCACTACCAAGCCTTTACTTGAATCGTTTTTATTGTACCACCTCAGCGTGTTTAGCGAAGCGGTTTCGTTGGCACGTCTTGTCGAAGCAGAGATCGTGTTCCCCTTATTCCGGGATTCCCATCAATACGGACATGGGTAACCCAACCGCGCCATTGATTGCGGCGCTTGGGAGATAAGCGAGTTTTATCAGGCCGGCGGGGACACATGTTTTTGTCCGCCCATATAAGGGGATAAAGATCCAACCCTTTTACCTGCACCTTCTTCCTCCTTGGCTTATCCATCTTCACGAACTCGAGCTCCAGCGCCCAAGTCCGCACATCTCACCTCAACCTCCTCCAACTATGTCCGGAGCGGGACGCAAGTGGATGGCCTCCTCCGTCACGGAGGGGCACATCCAGAAGCTGCGCAGCGCCGGATATTTGTCCAGCAACATCGTGCATCGGCTCCCTGACGAGGGAGAGCTCATCCGCACCCCCAGGCCCCATGAGAGGGTAGTATTTCTTCCCCATTTCCTCCGTGGACTGGGCTTCCCACTCCATCCCTTTGTCCGGGGGCTCATGTTCTACTACGGCCTGGATTTCCATGATCTGGCCCCGAATTTCATCCTCAACATCTCGGCGTTTATTGTCGTGTGTGAGGCCTTCCTTTGCATCCAGCCCCACTTCGGCTTGTGGCTCAAGACCTTCAGTGTCAAGCCGAAGGTTGTGAAGGGAAGCCAAGTGGAGTGCGGAGGCGCCATGGTGGTCAGGATGTCCAACGTTACTTGGCTTGAGGGCACTTTCGTAGAAACCATTAAGGGGTGGCAATCAGGGTGGTTCTACATCACCGAGCCGCGTGACCCTGAATGGGCAGCGGCCCCCGAATTTAGATCTGGCATCCCCACACGGCTCACCTCCTGGAAAGAGAGTGGCCGAACATGGGGTGATTCGGAGGAGCTGACCGGACTCCAAGCCTGCATCCAAAAGCTAGTGGACAAGAAGCTCAAGCTTGTCAACGTTGTCCAGGTCATGCTCATCCGCCGGATTCTCCCGTGCCAATGACGGGGCTTCAACATGTGGGAGTTCGATCCGGCGCAACACCAGACTTTGAGCGGGCTCTTCGACACTACGTATGAAGATGTCTGGAAGGTGTTGTTCAAGGGCGCCGAGGCTCCCGTATCCGCTACCGAAGACCGCGGATTCAGCTTGCAGCGTCCGGCTAACGAGGTAAGTGATTTTGTCCTTTAAGGGATGCTTGTTTTCCATAGTTTGACTCTATGCGGGATCTAAACTCCCTCTCCTTTGACAAGACTGGCTGGCGAAGGCCGAGCAGACTATCTGTCCGACCCCATCGCCAGAGGACCCAGCGGACGCCCGCTTAACGGGGCTGCTGGCTCCGGCACCCCACGTGGTGCCGGACAAGAAGGCCAAGAAGAAGGCCACGGGCACTCGGAAGAGTTCCCGTTTTCAGGTGTTATCGGATGATGACTCCGAGGCTGACTCCTCTCACAAAGGCGAGGAGGAGAAGAAGAAAGCCTCTCCCCCAGCGGGGGGAGGGAATAAAAGGAAGGCCTCCCCAATGAGGGAGGCCAAAGGGTCCATGAAGGGAAAAACTCTTTCCCCAGACTGCTCTGCCAACGCCAGCGACGACGACGAGGACTGGCCTCCAAGGGCCAAGCCCCTGGCGAGATCATAAGTATCCGGACTCCCGAATAACTTCATGGTTTTTTTTTCGCCACGTAATGTTTTTCTAATGCCGCATACAACCCTGTAGTCCGCCCAAGGATGATCTTCCCGCTTCGTCGAGCGGGTCCTTAGGTGCGTCGGATATGGATTCTCTTCCAACCGCCTCCACCCCCCGTGATGCGGACGATGCCGAGGTGGGATCCCGAGAAGGGACCCACTAGGAGGAGGAGGCCCCGGAGGTGTCGCAGAACAACCTCCCAGACTTTGCACCGAACTCGGCCTCGAAACCCATAGTGGCTCCGGAGTCCGGCGGGCGGCCCCTTCGTAAGAAGGGCAAGACCGTGACGCCGGCAGCCTCCGTCCAACCGGAGGCGCCGGATAGCTTGCTGGAGGCGCTCAATGGCGCCTCCATCGAAGAGGAACACCGCACTGTTATGAGTGCGGTGATTCAGAAGGTTCAGCTCGCCAAGAGCGGGCTGACCGAAGCCTTCTAACAGACTTTAAGGTAAGAATTTTGATATATGTAAAATAGTACCGCATAGATAGTAGCCCCTGATGCTCGGTTCGGTGTTTGGAAAGAAAAGCCGGACTAAGGATCTAAAAAGATATACGCAGGAGTATAAAAAATATGTCAATATGGGATTGCAGGCTGTGCTACTGACCTCTGCTGCATTGACTGTAGAGGTCAATGCTTTGAAGCGAAGCCTCGAGCGGTCCGAGAACGAGCTCGGCCGTGCCAAGAAGCAGCTCAAGGACAAGGAAGGTGAGTAACACCTTATTAAAATTGTACCTTACAGAAAAGGATTTTGGTTGCAAGAAGAATGACAAGGATAACGTGGGTATTGCAGGGGCCACTAACGAGCTGGCGACCCTGAAGGAGGCAGTGGCCGCGGCCGAATGTAATGCGGCCGCGGAGCGCACCAAGCGAGAGAAGCAGGAGGCGCGGGTGGCGGAGGTACAGCAAGAGCTCCAGGATCTCGTGGAAAAACATGAGAGCCTGGAGCGTGACTCGAAGACTCGAGAGTCTGAGCTTGCATCAGCTCTTGAGAGTGCCAAAGCCGCTAAGGCCGAAGCCTACAAGGCCCTCCAAGAAATCGAGGCGTTGAAGAAAATAGCGGCGGGTAAGGCATTTTTCATGCAAAGTAAGCATGTGAGTGTTAATTACCTGTTACTTACCCGAATTCGGAGCTCTCCAAGAGCGTTCACAGATCTTCCTCGCAGCGTGTCCGATGCTGCCGTGTTCTACCGGGCCGAGGAGGGGAGCTCGACGGAGAAGGTCTTCTGGTCTCAGTATGCTGAGGCCGGACATCCGGTGCCCCTTAGCGACCAGCTGAAGCAGCTGGTCAAACTCCGCAATGTGGCCGAACAGGCCATGAAGGGCCTCATGGTTCGGCTGTGGCCTAAGGAGGCCATGCCTGGGAGCTACTTCTGCCTGGTGCGGCGGCTGGTGGATGCGTGCCCGTGGGTTGAACTCATCAAGCACTCCGCCTGTATTGAAGGTGCCCGTCGGGCCCTTGCCCGCGCAAAGGTGCACTGGGGCAAGATGGATGCCCAGAAGCTTGTGACGGACCCGCCACCGTAGGGCAAGGAGCATCGCACGCCCGAGATGTATTATAAGAGTGTCCTGAAGGGTGCCCGCGTTATTGCGGGTGAGTGCTCCAAAGATGTAATATTTGAGTAGACTCGCATTTTGTTATCCTGTGCGCTGAAAACTTAGTTCATATGCGCTAAGCAACGCTTGTTAATTGAAAATATTACCTTCTGTGCGGCTATTTATCTAATCTGAGAGATGGCAAGCCGTCGGCTTCAGCCCCCATGCCACGAGTGATGGGTTGTTCGGGATAAACTTGAGCACTCTTGTTCCCATTTTTGGGTCCATCTAGGGAGGCGCTCAACACAACGAACAAGGCAATCGGACTTATAATGCTTGAACACTCTCAATTAGCCATAGAATTCTATAATTTTAAATTTCGGCGAAGCCCCTAGTCTTTGGAAGGCCGAATTTGGGGTGCTATCCACGCCTGGGCCGGACAAAGCTGGCTCCTTGCTCTAAGCGGCATAAGTCTTTAGGGACTCGCAAAAAACCTCTCGAACAGCGACCGGCTCTCGCCTCATCATGACGGTCAGTTTTAGCTTTCTCCACTGAGGCGCTCGCCCAGCTCAACTGGGGCGCAATCGCAGTGGTTCTCCCAGTGCTACCTTAGCCGATACAACGGAACGTAAGGTACCAAAACATGGGAGCCGGGCAAACCCAACTATTGACCCAAGACATGATTTGGAGCCGATGCATATAATGCTATAAGTTCGGGGTGCCGCACTTGTGAAAGTGTTCGGACTTATCACACCATGATGCGGGAAACATAAGCCCCTGGTGTATTTAGCCGTACCAAAATGTACGGATGCAACATGTCATAAATGAACATATGTATAAGAAAGAAATGCAATTGGAAGCAAAAAGGTGCTGCATTACTTATTCAAGAAAAACTGTTGTAAATGCAGAACAATACAAATGGTGCGCTAAGTAAGGGATGGGACTATTAAACATGTCCCCCTCCAGGGGTAGGCTGCGGAGTGGTGTATAAAACAGATTTAATGCTCGTAATGGAGACCACCTGGATATTCGTTGTAGCCTTTCTCCTTCCTTGGCTGTTGCATCGTGAGTTCGGCAGGTCTGCTGCCGGACAGGGCCTCGGACGAACGGAGTCCTGTGGGTAAAAATAAAAATAAAAATGAAAGAAAAAATAACGACACACTTGAGAGCCCCTGGTGTGGTTGAGCCGCATTCTGGGCCTATCGTGGTCGTGCCCCTCTCCCCATGCCCATGGTATCTCCAAAGCATAATGGTGTACGCGAAGGACCTGTCTTGATGTTTTGCAGGGGCTGGGGTTGGGGCCGCACTGCTACGCGTGCTTGGAACGTGCCAGGTGGTCTTGTTGTAGGTTACTCAGGGCGCGTTTAGCCATGTCCGGTCGCTTAACGGCCGGACTCGAGAATTGCCTTAAGAGGCTGCATTGTACTTCTGCCGCGAGAGCCGCTGTATGTTCC
This sequence comes from Triticum aestivum, assembly GCF_018294505.1. NCBI lineage: Eukaryota > Viridiplantae > Streptophyta > Magnoliopsida > Poales > Poaceae > Triticum > Triticum aestivum. Next base: position 179,529,297 of record NC_057795.1, read on the forward strand.
TCCGTTCGGAGAGAGCGTTCAGTGTTTCCGTTGACCGTGATGACTCCTCGAGGGCCTGTCATCTTGAGCTTGAGGTATGCGTAGTGCGGCACCGCGTTGAACTTTGCAAACGCGGTAGTCCGAGCAGGGCATGATAGCCACTGCGGAACGGAACTATGTCGAAGATTAACTCCTCGCTTCGGAAGTTATCCGGGGATCCGAAGACCACTTCCAGTGTAACTGAGCCTGTACAATTGGCTTCTACACCTGGTATGACGCCTTTAAAGGTCGTCTTGGTAGGTTTAATCCTTGAGGGGTCTATGCCCATTTTACGCACTATATCCTAATAAAGCAGGTTCAGGCTGCTGCCGCCGTCCATCAGGACTCTGGTGAGGTGAAATCCATCGACGATTGGGTCTAAAACCAATGCGGCGAATCCGCCGTGGCGGATGCTGGTGGGGTGGTCCCTTCGGTCAAAAGTGATCGGGCAGGAGGACCATGGATTGAACTTCGGGGCAACTGGCTCCATCGCGTATACATCCCTGAGTGCACGCTTCCGCTCCCTTTTGGGTATGTGCGTTGCGTATATCATGTTCACCGTCCGCACCTGTGGGGGGAAACCCTTCTATCCTCTATTGTTCGGCGGTCGGGTTTCTTCCTCGTCATCGCTATGCAGCCCCTTGTCGTTGTTTTCGGCAATGAACTTGCCTGCCTGCTTGAATACCCAACATTCCCTGTTGGTGTGGTTGGCTGGCTTTTCGGGGGTGCCGTGTATCTGGCACGAGCGGTCGAGTATTCGGTCCAAATTGGACGGACCCGGAGTAGTTCTTTTGAATGGCTTTTTCCGCTGACCGGGTTTAGAGCCTCTGAATCCGGCATTGACTGCCGTATCTTCACTATTATCGCCGTTAATGCGGCGTTTGTTTTTGTTGCGATGCGACCTGCCATTACGGTCCTTGATATCCGGACTGCCAGAATTTTTGCTGAGGTTGTTGCTGCGTGCTAGCCAGCTGTCCTCACCCGCGCAGAAGCGGGTCATGAGTGATGTGAGGGCGGCCATGGATTTCGGCTTTTCCTGTCCCAGGTGCCGGGCAAGCCACTCGTCGCGGATGTTATGTTTGAAGGCCGCGAGGGCCTCCGCATCCGGACAGTCGACGATTTGGTTTTTCTTGGTTAAGAACCGTGTCCAGAATTGTCTGGCCGATTCGTCTGGCTGCTGAATTATATGGCTTAGGTCGTCAGCGTCTGGTGGTCGCACATACGTGCCTTGGAAGTTATCGAGGAATGCGGCTTCCAGGTCTTCCCAACTCCCGATTGACTCTGCTGGCAGGCTGTTAAGACAATGCCGGGCTGGTCCTTTAAGTTTGAGTGGGAGATATTTGATGGCGTGAAGATCGTCACCGCGGGCCATGTGGATGTGGAGGAGATAGTCTTCGATCCAAACCGCGGGGTCTGTTGTGCCATCGTAAGATTCAATATTCACGGGTTTAAACCCTTCGGGGATTTGATGATCCATTACTTCATCTGTGAAGCATAGAGGGTGTGCGGCGCCTCTGTACTGGGCGATATCACGACGGAGCTCAAAAGAGCTTTGTCTATTTTGTTCGGCCCGGCCGGACTTACTGTGTCCGGCGCGACGGTTGTCGTCGCGTATCATGGGGCGCCCACGCGATCCATAGATCGATCTTGATTGTCTTGCCTTATCCTCCAATATATCTCGCAAGTCCGGAGCGTTCCCCTGTGGCCTTGTGCTTTTCGAGCGATGCCGGGGTACGGTTCTAGTGAAGGGCCTAGAGGCCTCTCTGTCGCGACCACGGGGTGGTCGGTCAGCCGTATTGTCTGCTGGTGATGCAGGTTCATACGCCTCCTCCTCTAATCGGGGAGCAGCTTGCGTTTAGGGTAGCTTTTGGAGGGGCGTTCGAGCTCATGCTCTTCGGCCGCGAGGACTTCGGTCCATCTGTCGGCTAGCAGATCTTGATCAGCTCTAAGCTGTTGCTGCTTTTTCTTGAGGCTGTTCGCCGTGGCCATAAGCCTGCGTTTAAAACGCTCTTGTTCGACGGGATCCTCAGGCACGACGAATTCGTCATCGTCGAGGCTTGCCTCGTCTCCGGAGGGAGGCATATAATCCTCTACCTCTTCTTCTGCCGCTCTCTCATGAGGGCTGGCGTCTCCGTCCTCCTGTGCTGAATCTTGCTGGAGTGGGTTGTCTTCGGCACTGTCTGGGGTGTTATTATCTCCGGTGCCGGAATCTTCATTCTTGCTGTGGCGGGATTTAGAGCGGCGCCGCTGACGCCGGCGCTTGGGCTGTTTCTTGGAGGGGTCATCCTCTGCTGTTCCTTCGCCATTCCCATCCTTTGGGATATCCATCATGTATATGTCATATGATGAGGTGGCTTTCCAGTGCCGGTAGGCGCTGGTTCTTGGTCGTCTCCGGCATCGTCGTCCATACCGTCGATGTCTTCGGAGTCGTAGTCTAGCATGTCGGTTAGATCGTCGACAGTGGCTACTAAGTGGGTGGTGGGTGGGCTTTGAATTTCTTCGTCGTCCGCATCCCAACCGTCCTGACTGCAGTCCGGCCAGGGCTCTCCTGATAACGAGCGCTACTTTAGCGAACTCAAGATGTCACCGAAAGGTGAGTGTTGAAAGATGTCCGCAGCGGTGAACTCCATGACCAGCGCCCAATCGGATTCGATTGGAGGGGGTGCGGGAGGTTCGGAGTCCCGGCAAGGAGTCCGGCACCTCGGAGTCACGAGCTTATGAGGGACAAGGTCAGTGTTCGGCTCTATCGCCGTAGAGGTTGCAGCCCCCGAGGCGGTGTCTAGCCATCCGTCCTCGATCTGCGCAGCCGGCTCCGAATTGAAGATCGGAGCGGGCTCGAGTGCGGCCTCCAGGGTACTGTCCGGCTGCAGAGCTAAATCATGCCCGTCGTGACAGTGCGGCGCGCTTGGCTGTGGCTCGAATCCATCGAAGATCAAGTCCCCGCGGATGTCAGCCGTGAAGTTCAAACTTCCAAATCTGACCTGACGGCCAGGGGCGTAGCTTTCGATCTGCTCCAGATGGCCAAGCGAATTGGCCCGCAGTGCAAAGCCGCCGAATACGAAGATCTGTCCGGGGAGGAAGGTCTCACCCTGGACTGCGTCGTTGTTGATGATCGAAGAAGCCATCGAGCCTATCGGTGACGACACAGAGGAACTCTCAATGAAAGCACCAATGTCGGTGTCAAAACCGGCGGATCTCGGGTAGGGGGTCCCGAACTGTGCGTCTAGGCGGATGGTAACAGGAGACAAGGGACACGATGTTTTACCCAGGTTCGGGCCCTCTTGATGGAGGTAAAACCCTACGTCCTGCTTGATTAATATTGATGATGTGTGTTACAAGAGTAGATCTACCACGAGATCAAGGAGGCTAAACCCTAGAAGCTAGCCTATGGTATGATTGTTGTTCGTCCTACGGACTAAAGCCATCCGGTTTATATAGACACCGGAGAGGGCTAGGGTTACACAGAGTCGGTTACAATGGTAGGAGATCTACATATCCGTATCGCCAAGCTTTCCTTCCACGCCAAGGAAAGTCCCATCTGGACACGGGACGAAGTCTTCAATCTTGTATCTTCATAGTCTTGGAGTCCGGCCGATGATGATAGTTCGGCTATCCGGACACCCCCTAGTCCAGGACTCCCTCAGTCACCCTTGACGAAAGCACTTCTGTGACGCGCGATTTATCGTCATGGAAGTGGACACTTCCGTGATGATAATTTTGGTAATGTCATGGAACACTTCTACGACAACACAGGTATGACTATCTTGATTCTGTCATAAATTTGTCATGGATGTACATGCATGACAAAAAACGCGACCTACTATGACAAACACGTATCATCACGGAAGTGTATTTTTTTTAGTGATTCTTTTATGTATGATTGTGTTATCTTTGCATGTCTCTTCGAATTATTAGTTTGGTTTGGCCTACTAGATTGGTCTTTCTTGCCATGGGAGAAGTGTTTAGCTTTGGGTTCAATCTTGCGGTGTTCTTACCCAGTGACAGAAAGGGTTGCAAGACATGTATAGTATTGTTGCCATCAAGGATAACAAGATGGGGTTTATATCATATTGCATGTGTTTATCCCTCTACATCATGTCATCTTGCTTAATGCGTTACTCTATTCTTATGAACTTAATACTCTAGATGCAGGCAGGAGTCGGTCGATGTGTGGAGTAATAGTAGTAGATGCAGGCAGGAGTCAGTCTACTTGTTATGGACGTGATGCCTATATACATGATCATGCCTAGATAATCTCATAACTATGCGCTTTTCTATCAATTGCTCGACAGTAATTTGTTCACCCGCTGTAATACTTATGCCATCTTGAGAGAAGCCTCTAGTGAAACCTATGGCCCCCTGGTCTATCTCTTATCATATTTGCTTTCAATCTACCTTTTATTTGCATCTTTACTTTTTGCATCTATATTATAAAATACCAAAAATATATTTATCTTATCATACTATCTTTATTAGATCTCACTTTCGCAAGTGGCCGTGAAGGGATTGACAACCCCGTGAAGGGATTGACAACCCCTTTATTGCGTTGGTTGTGAGTTCTCAGTTTGTTTGTGTAGGTGCGTGGGACTTTTGAGGAGCCTCCTACTGGATTGATACCTTGGTTCTCAAACCTGAGGGAAATACTTACCCTACACTTTGCTGCATCACCCTCTCCTCTTCGAGGAAAACCAACGCGATCTCAAGACGTAGCAATATGCAACTAGGTGAACTACCTATATGATGCAACAACAACACGCGCACAAGCAAGCAAGGGATACAACACAAGTAAGCTTGCAAAAGTAAAGGCGTGAGATAACCAAGAGTGGAGCCGGTGGAGACGAGGATGTGTTACCGAAGTTCCTTCCTTTTGAGGGGAAGTACGTCTCTGTTAGAGCGGTGGGGAGGCACAATGCTCCCCAAGAAGCCACTAGGGCCACCGTATTCTCCTCACGCCCTCACACAATGCGAGATGCCGTGATTCTACTATTGGTGCCCTTGAAGGCGGCGACCGAACCTTTACAAACAAGGTTGGGGCAATCTCCACAACTTAATTGGAGGCTCCCAACGACACCATGAAGCTTCACCATAATGGACTATGGCTCCGAGGTGACCTCAACCGTCTAGGGTGCTCAAACACCCAAGAGTAACAAATCCGCTAGGGATTAGTGGGGGGGATCAAATTTCTCTTGGTGGAAGTGTAGATCGGGGCCTTCTCAACCAATCCCGAGCAAATCAACAAGTTTGATTGGCTAGGGAGAGAGATCGGGCGAAAATGGAGCTTGGAGCAACAATGGAGCTTAGGGATGGAAGAGGTGGTCAACTAGAGGAAGAACACACCCCTTATATAGTAGAGAGATGGATCCAACCATTATCCACTTACTCAGCCCGCGACCTGTAGTACTACCGCTCCAGACAAGAGGTACTACTGCAGGGGCTTACGGTACTACCGTGAAGTCCCACGGTACTACCGCTGCAGCGGCAGTGCCTAGTCCAGGCCAGAGCCGCCAAGGCTGGGAGCGGTACTGCCGCAGAGGCGGTACTACCGCTCCCCCTTGCGGTACTACCGCAAGGCCAGGATGGACTAGGCGGGGAAGGGCACGGATGAATAAAATTACATCTATGTCTACTTTCACTGAAAATCGAACGGTGCAAAAATCCAACATGGTACTACCGCGCCTGGCTTGCGGTACTACTGCGCAGGGAGCGGATATAAAAAATTACATCCGCCCCTACTTCCGCTCGTGCTACTGAGCCGGAACAGGACTCACGGTACTACCGTGCACCTGGGGCGGTACTACCGTGTAGGGCGCGGATGTAAAAAATTACATCCGCCCCTACAGCCGCAAGAGAGGTTGAGCCTGGCCAGAGGCCACGGTACTACCGCTCCATAGGAGCGGTATTACCGTGGGCACCTACGGTACTACCGCGAGGACTTGCGGTACTACCGCAGGGTCCTGCGGTACTACCGCTCCTAGGAGCAGTACTACCACAGGCCTCAACTAGCAGCACTAAGGAATCCTACTTTTTGCACAGTAACGTAGAAAACGGAGGATGCTCCAAAGCGCAAAGGGAAAGGCAGGGAAAAGGAAGAAATGTGTACCTGACGATTCCACCCAAACCTTTCCACAGCGGACCCCCTCTTAATAGAATGGCTATCCTACGACTCAAATCCACCAAAGGAGACGTAGAACACCACCGTCTTCAATAGTCTTCGAGGGGTACCAAACCGTCTTGTGCCTAACGACGAAGCAACTGAAATACTGAAGGCACACGATTAGTCCGCAAAAGCATTGTCATCAATCACCAAAACACCTTAGGGATAAACATGCCCTTACAATCTCCCCCTTTTTGGCGGATTGATGATAATACGGGATTTGCACGAAGGGAAAGAATGTAGCACAAGTAAACCCCACACCTCTAAAATATAGACGAGCTCCCCCTAGATTCGTGCTAGAGAGTAAAGTGCTTTGGACTGCACGGCACGAACACTAGGATCACCACTCCCCCTATATTTAAGAGATAAAGCGTATCTAAGATAGTAAATATGAGCAAGACATAAGTAGCATAGGTACAATAAGGTAATACGGTACGATAGAGAGCATATGTCTTACACCATATGATAGACCAAGTCTCACGAACAAACTAAACCAAAGCAAAGCAAGTTCAACGGAACAAACACGAGCAAAGAAAACACAAGACTCTCGCAAATCCCTACACTCTCTCCCCCTTTGGCATCGAGATGCCAAAAAGGCAGAGAGGACACATACACACACGTGTTGGCTCAAGCAGAGTAAACAGACGCACGGTCCTCGTCAGACTCGGCAGCAGGAATGGTCTCCTCGACGTCTTCCTCAGAATCAGTCCACTTGTAACCTTGCTTCACCATCCACTCAGCCTCTAGAGTGATGCGATCCTCAGAACCGCCAGACACGTCCTCTCCATACAGCCTCATGATCTTCTTGTCCCGGCGGTGACTCTCCTTGGAGGCAACATGAGACCTGTACTGACCCTTGGCCTGCATGCAGAACAAGGTCTTCATCTTGTTCTTCAGCCTCTTAGCCCAAGATGGCTTAGAGGAGGGAGGGGTGTACCCCTTAGAGCTGATCTCATCTGCTGGCTCCTCCTCACCCTCATCTGCATCCACATCCATGGCAGCTGCAGCCTCAACACGAGAAGTGGTGTTAGCCCACTGAGGCTTGACATGGAGCCGGATGGAATCATGTCGAATCCAATCAGGGGCCTCAACGTCATCCTTAGGGTAGAGCTTCTCCCAATTTGCAGAGATCAACTGAAACAGATACTGTCCATAGATGGGGACCTTGCGGTTGAAGACAGCAAACCGAAGCTCACACCACATGATGTGTGAGATATCCAGTGGTAACGTCTGAGAGTTGCGCGCTTCTTCACATAGGAGCAACATGTCCACAAGATAGGCATGTACCTTGTCCTTATCCCCAATGCGTGGGAAGAGAGAGTTGCGGAAGATCCGGTACATGATGTCAAGGAATGAGTTGAGCACCCACGAAGACTTGCCACTGGAGAGCTTCTTTTCAACAAGGAAGGGCTGAAGCTTGTTCTTGTTGGCAGACTCAGAATCGGCATGAGGACGAACACCTTGGGGAGTGGCGAGCCCCTCATCTGAAACACCAAGCAAAGTCATGAACTCCTTCCAGGTAGCCATCAGCCGCCGACCATTGGACATCCAAGTCATCATCCTGTCCTCATTAGGATGAAAGTACACGGAGGTGAAGAACTGAGCCACAATCTCCGGATCATAGTCTTTGTGAAAAGAGATGATATGATCAATGCCAAACTGATCAACTAGATCCAGAGCCTCACCAAAGTATGCCCGGTGCTTCTCTTCCCTCATATGATGCATGTCGATCCAATGCACATCCACATAGATATTCCTCTTGGCCTTGATCACATCCAAATAAATGAGGTCCTACTGCTTGGTCCAGAACAACTCATTTCCTCGAAGGTTGGCACAAGGATTCATGTAGGGATTGATCTTCCTACCAGCGACGAACTCAACAAGCGGCATCTCATCCATACTCATGGCAGGTTCCTTGTCTTTGTTCGCGGTGGTCTTGGTCCTGCGTTGGGGGGCACTGGAGCCCTCAGGAGCTTCGTCTTGATTGCGAAGGCGCTTGGAGCTCGTGTCACGGCTAGGGTTGGAACGACGAGCATGAGCACCTGAGCCACACACACCACAAAATAGACACGCAAGAAACGCGAGAAGGATCAGTGCAAAGAATGCAGCAAAACAGTGAAACAATTAGAATTTGCACATAATAATTGCCACACGAGAGATTTGACATCAAATGTAGTACCGCTTGGTCATGCGGAACTAAAAAATTAGTGCCGCGCCAAATCACGGTAGTACCATGGGCGCGGTAGTACCGCGCAGAAGGTACGGTAGTACCGTGAGAGCGGTAGTACCGCGTCGGAGGTGCGGTAGTACCGCACGTTTTTAGATCTGAAGCAACAAATGAATCTGAGAACTACCGCGACGACAAAGTGGTACTAAGGCCGATCAAATCTACCACAGGACAACATATCATGTAAAAACTCTACGCATTACTACTCTCCTCCATCCTACTCTTGCAAAGATTTGGCCTAAAATCGCATGAACAACTAGCATCGCCCCAAAAACATAGAAGCAAAAGAACAAACAAAAGAGAGAGGGATTTGGGGAAAGACCTTGGTCCATGGCAAGAGGAAGTGGTGGGGAACGATCCCACTGGTCGGAATCCGAGGAGAGCAGCCGGAGAGGGAGATCCGGCGAGGTTCTCCGGCGCCGTTCGTGGGCAGGAGAGAGAGAGGCAGCGTGGGGAGAAGGAGTGAATGGGCGTGTGCTACGTCTTGAGCTTGCGTTGGTTTTCCTCGAAGAGGAGAGGGTGATGCAGCAAGTGTAGCGTAAGTATTTCCCTCAGTTTTGAGAACCAAGGTATCAATCCAGTAGGAGGCTCCTCAAAAGTCCCACGCACCTACACAAACAAACTGAGAACTCGCAACCAACGCAATAAAGGGGTTGTCAATCCCTTCACTGCCACTTGCGAAAGTGAGATCTAATAAAGATAGTATGATAAGATAAATATATTTTTGGTATTTTATAATAAAGATGCAAAAAGTAAAGATGCAAATAAAAGTAGATTGAAAGCAAATATGTTAAGAGATAGACCCGGGGGCCATAGGTTTCACTAGTGGCTTCTCTCAAGATAACATAAGTATTACGGTGGGTGAACAAATTACTATCGAGCAATTGATAGAAAAGCGCATAGTTATGAGATTATCTAGGCATGATCATGTATACATGCATCACGTCCATAACAAGTAGACCAACTCCTGCCTGCATCTACTACTATTACTCCACACATCGACCGACTCCTGCCTGCATCTAGAGTATTAAGTTCATAAGAATAGAGTAACGCATTAAGCAAGATGACATGATGTAGAGGGATAAACACATGCAATATGATATAAAACCCATCTTGTTATCCTCGATGGCAACAATACGGCACGTGCCTTGCAACCCTTTCTGTCACTGGGTAAGGACACCGCAAGATTGAACCCAAAGCTAATCACTTCTCCCATGGCAAGAAAGATCAATCTAGTAGGCCAAACCAAACTGATAATTCAAAGAGACTTGCAAAGATAACTCAATCATACATAAAAGAATTCATAGAAGATTCAAATATTATTCATTGATAAACTTGATCATAAACCCACAATTCATCGGATCTCGACAAACACACCGCAAAAAGAGTTTACATCGAATAGATCTCCACAAGAGAGGGGGAGAACATTGTATTGAGATCCAAAAAGAGATAAGAAGCCATCTAGCTAATAACTATGGACCCGTAGGTCTGTGGTAAACTACTCACAACTCATCGGAGGGGCAAGGATGTTGATGTAGAGGCCCTCCGTGGTTGATTCCCCTTCCGGCAGAGTGCCAGCGAAGGCTCCAAGATGAGATCTCGCGGATACAGAAGGTTACGATGGTGGAAATTGTGTTTCGTGGTGCCCCTGGATGTTTTTGGGGTACGTAGGTATATATAGGAGGAAGAAGTGCGTCGGTGGTGCCTGAGGGGCCCACGAGATAGGGGGCGCGCCCTACAGTGGGGGGGGGCCTCCTATCTCGTGGGGGCCTCGGGTACTTCTTGACTTGCACTCCAAGCTCTCCGGATCACGTTCGTTCCAAAAATCACGCTCCCGAAGGTTTCATTCCATTTGGACTCAGTTTGATATTCCTTTTCTTGGAAATACTGAAATAGGCAAAAAAACAGCAATATGGGCTGGGCCTCCAGTTAGTAGGTTAGTCCCAAAAATGATATAAATGTGTAAAATAAAACCCATAAACATCCAAAAGGGGTAATATAATAGCATGGAACAATCAAACATTATAGATACATTGGAGACGTATCAGTATGGGGGAGATGGAAATCCCCCTGCCCGCTCATAACCCCCACGCGCTCGCTACGTCACGTTAGTACCGTGACTCATTGCGGTAGTACTGCCCGGGTGGAAGTACCGCGTTGCGGGCGGTAGTACTGCTCCACCAGCGGCAGTAAAAAATTACTGTCGTGCTGGTTGCGGTAGTACCGTGCCCTGCGGTAGTACCGTGGCTGACCATGGTAGTACCGTGAACCCAATAAAATGTAGTTTCAAGCATGGGAGAAAAACGACTTTCCACGGAACCTTCAAGAGAACACACACACCAAAGAGCTAACAAGCGAAACACGGCAACCAAACCAGAGGCAACAAAGACCAAAACGAGACACAACCTCTCCAAGAGGGGGGCGGTGGCCGGAGGCACCTATGTTTGAGTTGATTGGTATGGCACCGCGAAGAATTATCCTTGGGCCCATGACCAAAACTCGTCTTTGAAGCACATGTACCATCAAAAATGGCTAATGTGAAAGAGTTGATCAATTTATGCATAATGGGGGAGGAAGAGTTCATTGAGAGAACAACATTCCCCCTATGTCCATGCCTACACCTAAACTAGACAACAAGTTGAGTGTGGTGGGATGTGCAAGGGTTCAAGTCACATTGCTCGAATCAATGATATTTAGCTCATGCCTTAACTCGTGAAATCTTGCTTCATCCAAGGGCTTCGTGAAAATATCTGCAAGGTTATCATGAGTGTTGACATACTTGAGCTTGATCTCCCCTTGCCTAATGTGATCCCGAATGAATTGATACCGAATCTCAATATGCTTCGTCTTGAAATGTTGCACCGGGTTGAGAGAAATCTTGATGGCACTTTCATTATCACACCAAAGAGGCACTTTGTCACAAATGACATCGTACTCCTTTAAAGTTTGCCTCATCCATAAGAGTTGTGCACAAAAACTACCGGCCGCCACATATTACGCTTCGGTGGACGAGAGAGACACACAACTTTGCTTTTTGGAAGACCAACTCACCAAAGAGCAACCAAGAAATTGGCACCCTCCGGAAGTGGACTTCCTATCCACTTTGTCTCCTGCCCAGTCGGAATCTGTATATCCTTCAAGCTTGAAGTTTGCTCCTCTTGGGTACCATAAGCCAAAGTTTGGGGTATGAGCAAAATATTGAAAGATTCTCTTAACCGCCACATAGTGGCTTTCCTTCGGTGCGGCTTGAAACCGTGCACATATTCCCACACTTAACATGATATCCGGTCTAGATGCACAAAGGTAAAGCAAGGAGCTAATCATGGAGCGATATACCTTTTGATCCACCACTTTACCATTGGGGTCAATGTCAAGTTGGCACTTGGTAGGCATCGGAGTATAAGCCGACTTGACATCACTTAGCTTGAACCTTTTTAGCATGTCTTGAGTGTATTTGGCTTGGTTGATGAAGGTACCTTCTCTTCTTTGTTTGATATCCAAACCAAGGAAGAAATTCAACTCTCCCATCAAAGACATCTTGAACTTAGAGGTCATGAGAGCGGCAAATTCCTCATTGAAAGCTTTGTTAGGGGAACCAAAGATAATATCATCAACATATAGTTGGCATATAAACAACTCCCCTTTGACCTTCTTAGTAAAAAGAGTGGGACCGATTTACCCAACCTCAAATCCACGATCTTGTAACAACTCGGTAAGGTGGTCATACCATACACGTGGGGCTTGTTTAAGGCCATAGAGTGCCTTATCGAGTTGATACACATGATTTGGGAAGTAGGGATCCTCGAACCCGGGGGGTTGCTTGACATAAACCAACTCATTAATAGGTCCATTAAGAAAAGCACTTTTCACATCCATTTGTTGTAACTTAAAGTTGTGATGGGAAGCATAAGCAATCAACAAACGAATGGATTCAAGGCGAGCAAGGGGAGTAAAGGTTTCACCATAGTCGATACCCTCGACTTGGGAGTAGCCTTGTGCTACCAATCTTGCCTTGTTGCGAATGATGTTTCCATGAGCATCTTGCTTGTTCTTGAAAATCCACTTGGTTCCAATGATGTTGTGGTTCCCCGACGGCCTTGGAACCAATCTCCACACCTTGTTGTACTCGAAGTTGTTGAGTTCTTCATGCATGGCATTGAGCCAATCCGGATCTTCGAGCGCCTCATAGACCTTTTGGGGTTCAACACAAGAGACAAACGCGTGATGTTCACAATAGTTTGCTAATTGTCTATGAGTGCTTACCCCCTTTCTTAGGCTTCCAACCACATTCTCCATGAGATGACCTTTGGTGGTGAGCTTGGAAGCAATCTTCGCGGCACGACGCTCTAATTCCTCCTCGGATGTGGAAGGAGGAGGGTTAACTTGATTATCTTGAGCGCCGTATTGAGCTTGTTCTTGATCTTGAACTTGCTCAAGGGGGAGAACTTGACCTTGGGCATCATTTGGTGGTTCACCACCATCTTGAGGTTGATCTTGCCCTTGGTCTTGTTCATGAGGTTGAGTGCCTTCACTTTGTTCTTCGGAAGCGTGTGGGTCTTGGGGAGGTGATGGCTCCACTTGAGTGGAGCATTGTCCTTCTCCTTCGCCCACAAGGGATTCCTCAATGGGTAGAATATGACCAATACCCATTCTTCTTATGGCTTGGGGAGGAATTTCATCACCTACATCACAAGTACCACTTTGCTCCACTTGGGAGCCATTATTTTCATCAAACTCCACGTTACACGTCTCCTCAATGAGTCCGGTGGACTTGTTGAGGACACGGTAAGCATGAGAGTTTGCAGCATAACCAACAAATATGCCCTCATAAGCTCTAGCCTCAAATTTAGACAAACAGACACCTTTCTTGAGAATGAAACACTTACACCCGAACACCCGGAAGTACTTGAGATTGGGCTTGTTACCGGTGAGTATTTCATAAGGAGTCTTGTTCAAGCCTTTGCGGAGATAGAGCCGATTGGATGCACGACATGCTGTGTTGATGGCTTCACCCCAAAAGTTGTATGGAGACTTGAACTCTGCCATCATGGTCCTTGCTGCATCCATCAACGTCCGGTTCTTCCTCTCCGCGACAACATTTTGTTGAGGGGTATATGGTACAGCATATTGATGCTTGATCCCCTCATCACTAAGAAACTCATCCAAGGTGTAGTTCTTGAACTTGGTGCCGTTGTCACTTCTTATTGTCAAGATCTTTGCATCATGTTGACGTTGAGCTTCATTTGCAAAGTCGATGACAGTTTGTTGAGTCTCACTCTTCCTCTTGAAGAAGTATAGCCAAGTGTATCTTGAATAATCATCCACAATCACCAAGCAATACTTTGTACCTCCAAGACTATCAAAGGATGGAGGCCCAAAGAGATCCATGTGAAGGAGCTCCAAGGGTCTCTTCGAGTAGATGATGGTCGTGGGAGGGTGAGCCTTCTCATGAAGCTTTCCTTCAATACAAGCACTGCAAGCACGATCTTTGGCAAAACTAACATTTGTTAGTCCACGGACATGGTCCCCCTTGAGGAGACTTTGCAAAGATCTCATATTGACGTGGGCTAAACGGCGATGCCAAAGCCATCCCACATCAACTTTAGCCATTAGGCATGTCGCAATCTTAGTGGGTTGCTCCGAAAAGTTAATCACATAAAGACCGTTCTCGACATGCCCAACAAAGGCTACTTTAAGAGTCTTGCTCCACAAGAGGGCCACGGTATCAATATCAAAGAAAGTGGCAAAGCCCATGAGTGCAAGTTGACGAACGAAAAGAAGATTGAATGCAAGGGACTCAACAAGCATGACTTTCTTGATCGTTAGATCATGAGAAATGACAGCCTTGCCACGACCCAATACCTTAGAATACGAGGCATCACCCCACTCAACATTGGTGGGCATAGAAGGAATCTTGTGCACGTCCACCACCAAGTCCTTGTTCCCGATCATATGATTTGTTGCTCCACTATCGAGCAACCATGATCCCCCACTAGAAGCAAACACCTACAAGAGATCAATGCTTGGTTTTAGGTACCCATTTAGTAATGGGTCCTTTGATGTTAGTAACAAGGGTCTTAGGAACCCAAATAGACCATTCAATGTACTCATAAGGAGAACCAACAAATTTAGCATAAACATGCCCATCACTAGCACGGCACAACACATATGAAGGGTTAAAGTCGCCGGCTTTGTTGGGGGAGGAGGTGATTTTGCCCTTTTTGACATCAACACCCTTCACATTGTTCTTCTTCTCCTTAGGAGAACACTCTCCCTCTTTCACAAAGGTTTGCTTGAGAGGAGGAGGTCGTTTGGTCTTGTCATTCTTCTTCTTGTTCTTGGACTTGGGTGCGAACCCAATTCCTTCCTTGGCAACAACTTCCTTTTGATTGCTCAAAAGGTCGTTGAGGTTCTTCTCACCTTGAATGCATGTCACGAGGCCTTTCTAAAGTTGATCCTTCAACTTGGCATTCTCCTCCACAAGATGCACATGCTCACAACACGGGTTAGTGGCATATGCATTATCAATTAATACCATATGAGGAAATGTGGCCTTTTCCTTGGTTAGCTTAACTTGGAGTTGAGCATGAGACTCTTTGAGGTTAGGGTGAGCACCCTTCATGACCTTGTGGGCCTTGTCAAGTACATCAAACTCCTCCTTGAGTCTAGCATGATCAACCCCAAGTTTAGCCTTCTCGAAAGTTAGCACACGAGACACAACAAGAGCATGATCAAGATCTTTCTTTAACTTAGCATGGTCATTGTTGTGTGACTCCTCAAGAGTCAACCGATGCCAACGCTCTTCCTCAAGAGCATTAGAGAGATCTGATATCTCATCGGCATAGTCACGACTATGACCTTCCATCTTAGAGATGGTTTCTTCGTGAGCCTCGATCATGTCATTGGCTTCACCAAGTTGTTCCAAGAGAGCAACAAAGTGCTTCTTGGATTTGCCCTTGAGCTTACTCATAAATGACTCAAATTCATTCAGATCCTCATTAGACCCCTCATGTTCATCAATGCAACCCTCCAAAGAGGGATTAGTAATGATGGTGGTTTTTATGTTGGGGGTTACCTTGTTAGAGGCTTTGGCCATGAGGCACTTGGCGGTGATGTTCTTGTTAGGTGAATCAAAGAGGGACATCCGGGGAGTTGTGGCAATGGCAACGGATGCCATGGCCACCGCTTCACTATCTTCATCATCATCGTCATCCTCACGGTATTCTTCTTGAACCACCAACCCTCGAGAAGGAGTCTTTTTGGTGAAGTTGTTCTTGTTGGGGAAGGACTTGGCTTTGTCTTTTCAGATAAGCTTGCCACCATTGTCTACCCGCTTCTCGTAAGGACAATCCGCAACGAAATGGCTCACATTGCCACAGTTGTAACATGTTCTTACTCATTGCTTGCCCTTGAAGCCTGAGTTGGTCTTGTTGAAGTTTGGCCTTGAGTTCTTCTTGCTCCAAAATTGTCTTGAAGCAAGAGCCATGTGCTCATGATAATCATATTTTGTATCTTCGGGGTTGCTCACCTCATCCTCCTCTTCTTCCTCTTCTTGCACAATAACCTTGGCCTTCAAGGCAAGGTTGGGCTTCTTTGCCCTTTGAGAGCGGAGCACCGCGTTGTCGGCGGTCTTGTCCAAGATGCTCATTGCAACGAACTCATCCAATACTTCACTTGAGTTCATGGAGTGGAAGTCCGGTCTTTGATGAATGACCGAGGACATGGCCTTGTTGTAGGGCATCATAGCCTTGAGGAACTTGCTATTGATCCAATTGCATCCGTGTCCTTGCTCCCATGATCTCGGAGTGAGACCTCGAGTTTGGTCACTCTTCGAAAGAGCTCACGAGGTTCTTCATCTTCTTTCATTGCAAACTCATAGGCTTCATCTTGCGCCACTTCATAGTTGGAGCGTTGAATGCTTGTACTTCCCCGATAGAGAGACACAATGCATTGCCATGCATCTTTGGCAATGGCATGGGGTCGAAGATGAGGGATATCTTTAGGGAGGATAGCATCTTGGATGATGAAGAGAGCATTCTCATTGAATTGATTGTCCACTGCTTCTCTAGGGGTGAAGTTGCTTCGGTCATGCGGATAGAAACCTTCTTCAATGATTCTCCAAAGATTAGTATTCACATGATTTAAATGACGCTTGAAGCGATACACCCAAGAATCAAAATCCTCATTTTTCACAATCTTAGGAGGAGGACCGACATGATTTAAATGAGTAGAGGGAATCGGTCCTCCATAAGTCGGAGGTTCCACATGGGCAAAGATGTCGGTGCCATTTGTACCACTAGTAGAAGGACCCTTCTCACTATTAGCTTCCCCCTTGTCGGAGTTAGCATCCGTCACCTTGTTAGTGGGATCACCCACTTTCAATGGCGAGGTAGGTAGTTTAAGTCCTTCTAAGAATTTATTAAACATGCTTTCAACCATGGTTGTCAATGAGGTTTTCAATGTGTCCAAGGCCACATTGAATTCCTCATGGGACACCGTGGTTTCCCCATCACCCGTAGACGAGATCGAATTCACACCGGAGTGCTCCTCCTCCCCACCGTCTACGGTGTCAACCATACTCTTCGGATGGCAAAGTCCTTAATAAAGAGACGAGGCTCTGATACCAATTAAAAGGATCGATATAGTTGACTAGAGGGGGGTGAATAGGCAACTAACAATTTTTTAACTTTTCTTTACCAAATTAAACTTTGCATCAAAGTAGGTTGTCTAGATATGCAACTAGGTGAACAACCTATATGATGCAACAACAACACGCACACAAGCAAGCAAGGGATACAACACAAGTAAGCTTGCAAAAGTAAAGGCGCGGGATAACCAATAGTGGAGCCGGTGGAGACGAGGATGTGTTACCGAAGTTCCTTCCTTTTGAGGGGAAGTACGTCTCCGTTAGAGCGGTGTGGAGGCACAATGCTCCCCAAGAAGCCACTAGGGCCACCGTATTCTCCTCACGCCCTCACACAATGCGAGATGCCGCGATTCCACTATCGATGCCCTTGAAGGCGGCAACCGAACCTTTACAAACAAGGTTGGGGCAATCTCCACAACTTAATTGGAGGCTCCCAACGACACCACGAAGCTTCACCACAATGGACTATGGCTCCGAGGTGACCTCAACCATCTAGGGTGCTCAAACACCCAAGAGTAACAAGATCCGCTAGGGATTAGTGGGGGGAATCAAATTTCTCTTGGTGGAAGTGTAGATCGGGGCCTTCTCAACCAATCCCAAGCAAATCAACAAGTTTGATTGGCTAGGGAGAGAGATCGGGCGAAAATAGAGCTTGGAGAAACAATGGAGCTTAGGGATGGAAGAGGTGATCAAATAGAGGAAGAAGACACTCCTTATATAGTAGAGAGAAGGATCCAACCGTTATCCACTTACTCAGCCCGCGACCTGCAGTACTACCGCTCCAGACAAGTGGTACTACCGCAGGGGCTTACGGTACTACCGTGAAGTGCCGTGGCACTACCGCTGGAGCGGCAGTGCCTAGTCTAGGCCAGAGCCGCCAAGGCTGGCAACGGTACTGTCGCAGACGCGGTACTACCGCTCCCCCTTGCGGTACTACCGCAAGACCAGGATGGACTAGGCAGGGAAGGGCACAGATGAATAAAATTACATCCGTGTCTACTTCCGCTAAAAATCGAACGGTGCAAAAATCCGACACGGTACTACCGCGCCTGGCTTGCGGTACTACCATGCAAGGAGCGGATGTAAATAATTACATCCGCCCATACTTCTGCTCGTGCTACTGAGCCGGAACAGGACTCCCGGTACTACCGCGCACCTGGGGTGGTACTACTGCGTAGGGCACGGATGTAAAAAATTACATCTGCCCCTACAGCCGCAAGATAGGCTGAGCCTGGCCAAGGCCACGATACTACCTCTCCATAGGAGCGGTACTACCGTGGGCGCCTACGGCACTACCGCGAGGACTTGCGGTACTACCGCAGGGTCCTGCGGTACTACCGCTCCTAGGAGTAGTACTACCGCAGGCCTCAACTAGCAGCACTAAGGAATCCTACTTTTTGCACAGTAAAGGAGAAAACAGAGGATGCTCCAAACCGCAAAGGGAAAGGCGGGGAAAAGGAAGAAACGTGTACGTGATGATTCCACCCAAACCTTTCCACAGCGGACCCTCTCTTAATAGAACGGCTATCCTATGACTCAAATCCACCAAAGGAGACGTAGAACACCACCGTCTTCAATAGTCTTCGAGGGGTACCAAACCGTCTTGTGCCTAATGACGAAGCAACTGAAATACTCAAGGCACATGATTAGTCCGCAAAAGCATTGTCATCAATCACCAAAACACCTTAGGGATAAACATGCCCTTACACCGCACTTCTCTGCTTTGATACCATCGAGCCTGCTACTGATAGAATGCGGAACGGGCTTTTGCGACGTCGCGCTCCTCCTCCAGGGCATCTAAGTTGTCCTACCGATCTAACTCGGCTTCCTTCTCTTCGTACATGCGCACGCGAGGTGAGTCGTGGATTATGTTGCAGGTTAGTACTGCTTCTGCGCCGTACACCATAAAAAATGGTGTGTAGCCGGTGGTGCGATTCGGCGTGGTCTGCAGCCCCCCAGAGTACGGAGTCAAGCTCCTCGACCCAGTGCGTGTCCGATTGTGTCTAAGACCGCACTAGTCTAGGTTTGACCGCCGCTCATGATGAGACCGTTTGCACGTTCGACCTATCCGTTTGTTTGGGGATGGTAGATGGAGGCGTAATCAAGCTTAATGCCCATGTTGCCGCACCAAGTTTTCACTTCATCGACTGTGAAGTTTGAGCCATTGTCAGTGATGATGCTATGGGGCACGCCGTAATGGTGTACAACCCCTGATATGAAGTCTATCACTGGTCCGGATTCGGCTGTTTTAACTGGTTTGGCTTCTATCCATTTGGTGAACTTGTCCACCATGACCAATAAGTATTTTTTCTTATGGCTTCCCCCTTTAAGGGGTCTGACCATATCCAGCCCCCAATCCGCGAAGGGCCACGTAATGGGGATTGTTTGGAGAGTGGTTGGCGGCATATGACTCTGATTGGCAAAGAGCTGGCAACCGACGCAGTGTTGGACAAGGTCATGTGCATCTGTTCGGGCTGTCGGCTAATAAAAACCTGTACGGAAGGCCTTGCTGACAAGTGCCCGAGCGGCAGCATGGTGCCCGCCGAGTCCAGCGTGGATTTCAGCCAAGAGCTGCTGCCCTTCCTCTTCGGAGATGCATCTTTAGAGCACTCTGGTTGCACTTTTCTTATAGAGTTCTCCCTCATGGACTTTGTAGGCCTTGGAACGCCGCACAATACAACGTGCTTCATTTTGGTCCTCGGGGAGCTCCTGCCTATTTAGGTAGGCTAAGAAAGGCTCGGTCCACGAGGCGATTACAGCCATGATTTCATGGGACGAAGGTGTTATTTCGGTGGTGGAGCCCCCGATTACATCAGATGGTTCAGAATCCGGGGTTGTATTCGGATCCGGGCTAGTGTTGCCGGACTCCCCTTCCCATACCACGGATGGCTTGAACAGCCTTTCCAGGAATATGTTTGGTGGGACAGGGTCGCGTTTAGCGCTGATGCGGGTGAGGATATCCGTCGCTTGATTGTTTTCTTGAGCCACATGGTGGAATTCGAGCCCCTCGAACCGAGCTGTCATTTCAGGACGGTGTTGCGGTAGGCCACCATTTTTGGATCCTTGATATCAAAATCTTTGTTTATTTGTGATATTGCGAGGTTTGAGTCCCCGCGCACCTCCAGGCGTTGAATGCCCATAGAGACTGCCATCCGAAGACCATGCAACAGAGCCTCGTATTCGGCTGTGTTGTTGGAGTCTGTGTATAATATTTGGAGTATGTATTGGACCGTGTCTCGGGTGGGGGAAGTCAGGACTACACCTGCTCCCAATCCGGCCAGCATTTTAGAGCCATCGAAGTGCATGATCCAATTGGAGTATGCGCCGTACTCTTTAGGGAGTTCGGCTTCTATCCATTCGGCGACAAAGTCAGCCAATACTTGTGACTTAATGGCCCGCCGTGGTTTGTATGTTATGTTGAATGGAAGGAGCTCGATGGCCCATTTAGCAACCCGTCCCATGGCGTCGCAGTTGTTTATTATGTTGTTGAGTGGCACTTCGGAGGCCACCATAATCGAACATTCTTGGAATTAGTGTCGTAGCTTCCGGGATGCCATGAAGACCGCGTATGCTATCTTTTGATAGTGTGGGTATCGGGATTTGCATGGGGTGAGGACAATGGACACGTAATATACCGGCTTTTGGAGCGGGAACTTGTATCCGTCTGCTTCTCGTTCAACGACGAGCACTGCGCTTACAACTTGATGTGTTGCAGCTATGTACAGTAGCATAGGTTCGCCAATATTTGGCACTGTCAGGACTGGATTACTGGCCAATAGGGTCTTTATTTTATCCAGTCCGGCTGCGGCTGCATCCGTCCACACGAAGTGTTCGGTGCGTCGAAGAAGGCGGTAAAGAGGTAGTGCCTTTTCTCCTAATCGGGAGATAAAGCGGCTTAAGGCAGCCACGCATCCAGCTAGTTTCTGGATATGCTTGAGATGTGTTGGGATAGCCAACTGCGACAGAGCTTGGATTTTTGCCGGATTTGCTTCGATTCCTCTATTGGAAACGATGAAGCCGAGCAACTTCCCGGAGGGTACCCCAACAACACATTTTTCCGGGTTTAGCTTGATGTCGTATGCTCGGAGGTTGTAGAATGTAAGTCTCAAGTCATCTATTAAGGTTTCGACGTGTCTTGTTTTTATGACCACATCGTCCACATATGCCTCCACTGTTTTGCCAATTTGCTTCTCCAGGCATGTTTGAATTATGCGTTGATAGGTTGCACCGGCATTTTTAAGCCCGGAAGGCATAGTGTTGAAGCAGAAGGGGCCATATGGCGTTATGAAGGCCGTTGTGGCTTGGTTGGACTCTGCCATCTTTATTTGATGGTATCTGGAGTATGCGTCGAGGAAACATAGTGAGTCGTGTCCTGCGGTGGTGTCGATGATTTGGTTGATGCGAGGGAGGGGGAAGAGATCCTTGGGGCAAGCCTTGTTAAGGTCTTTGAAATCGACGCATAGGCGCTAGGATTTGTCCTTCTTTGGTACCATTACCAGATTTGCCAACCAATTCGGATGCTTGATATCTCTGTTGAATCCTGCCTCAAGTAGCTTGGCTAGCTCTTCCCCCATGGCTTGCCATTTAGGCTCTGAGAAGCGCCTAAGAGTCTGTTGACTGGCTTGTATCCTTTTAGTATATTGAAATCATAGTTGAGCTCTTTAATATCCCAATATGCCTTATGTTCTAGTTCGATAGGTAAGTGACATGATTTTCCATAAACCATCTTATACGGAGACATACCCATAGGGTTTTTATATGCAGTTCTATAGGCCCATAATGCATCATCAAGTTTCTTGGACCAATTCTTTCTAGATCTATTGACAGTCTTTTCCAAAATTAATTTGAGCTCTCTATTACTCAACTCTACTTGACCACTAGACTGAGGGTGATAAGGAGATGCAATTCTATGATTAACATCATACTTAGCAAGCGTTTTACGAAAAGCACCATGAATAAAATGTGAACCACCATCAGTCATGAGATATCTAGGGACTCCAAACCTCGGAAAAATAACTTCTTTAAGCATCTTATAGATGTGTTATGATCAGCACTACTAGTTGGAATAGCTTCTACCCACTTAGTAACGTAATCAATAGCAACTAAAATATGTGTATATCCATTAGAGGCAGGAAAAGGTCCCATATAATCAAAGCCCCAAACATCAAATGGTTCAATAACAAGAGAATAATTCATAGGCATTTCTTGACGTCTACTAATATTACCAATTCTTTGACATTCATCACAAGACAAGACAAACTTACGAGCATCTTTGAAGAGAGTAGGCCAATAAAAACTGGATTGCAATACCTTATGTGCAGTTCTATCTCCAGCGTGGTGTCCTCCATATGGTTCAGAGTGACACTTGCGTAGGATCTGTTCCTGTTCATGCTCAGGGTCACAACGTCTAATAACACCATCTACTCCTTCTTTATAAAGGTGTGGGTCATTCCAGAAGTAATGTCTTAAATCATAAAAGAAGTTTTTCTTTTGCTAGTATGTGAAACTAGGTGGTATAAATTTAGCAACAATATAATTAGCATAATCAGCATACCATGGAGCAGTACGAGAAGCATTAATGACCGCTAATTGTTCATCAGGAAAGCTATCATCAATAGGTAGTGGGTCATCAAGAACATTCTCTAACCTAGACAAATTGTCTGCAACGGGGTTCTCAACTCCCTTTCTATCAATAATATGCAAATCAAATTCTTGGAGCAAGAGAACCCATCTAATAAGTCTACGCTTAGCATCTTTCTTTTCCATAAGATATTTAATAGCAGCATGATCAGTGTGAATAGTTACTTTAGAATCAACAATATAAGGTCTGAACTTATCACAAGCAAATACAACTGGTAAGAATTTTTTCAGTAGTAGCATAATTTCTCAGGGCAGTGTCAAGAGTTTTACTAGCATATTGAATAACATTTAATTTCTTATCGACTCTTTACCCTAGAACAGCACCTACAACATAATCACTAGCATCACACATAATTTTAAAGGGTAAGTTCCAATCAGGTGGCTGAACAATAGGTGCAGTGATCAAAGCTTTCTTAAGTACTTCAAATGCTTCTACACAATCACCATCGAAGACAAAAGGAATATCTTTTTGCAATAAATTAGTCAGAGGCCTAGAGATTTTAGAAAAGTCCTTAATGAACCTCCTATAAAAACCGGCATGACCAAGGAAACTTCTTATACCTTTAATGTCCTTGGGACATGGCATCTTTTCAATAGCATCAACTTTAGCTTTATCAACTTCAATACCTCTTTCAGAAATTTTATACCCCAAGACAATGCCTTCATTAACCATAAAGTGGCACTTTTCCCAATTCAAGACGAGACTAGTGTCTTCACATCTCTGCGAAACTCGATCAAGGTTGCTCAAGCAATCATCAAAAGAGAATCCATAAACGGAGAAATCATCCATGAATACCTCATAAATCTTTTCACAAAATCCAGAGAATATAGCCATCATACATCTTTGAAAGGTAGCAGGTGCATTACATAAACCAAAAGGCATACGTCTATAAGCAAAGGTACCGAAGGGACAAGTAAAAGTAGTTTTTGATTGATCCTCCGCTGGCACAGGTATTTGAGAGAAACCAGAATAACCATCTAGAAAGCAGAAATGTGTATGTTTGGATAGTCTTCTAGCATTTGATCAATAAAAGGTAAAGGGTAATGATCTTTCTTTGTAACTTTATTTAATTTACGGAAATCAATTACCATCCTATAACCTGTAATAATTCTTTGCGGGATCAATTCATCTTTATCATTAGGAACAACAGTAATACCTCCCTTTTTAGGTACGCAATGGCAGGACTTACCCAATCACTATCAGCAACGGGATAAATTATACCTGCCTCAAAGAGCTTTAGTATCTCCTTTCTTACCACTTCTTTCATCTTAGGATTTAACCGTCATTGAGGATCTCTAACTGGTTTGGCATCTTTCTCCAATTTTATTTTGTGTTGGCATAGAGTGGGACTAATGCCCTTAAGATCATCCAGAGTATATCCAATAGCAGCGCGATGCTTCTTCAGAGTTTTCAATAATCTTTCTTCTTCCTGCTCTGAAAGGTTAGCACTAATAATAACAGGATATATCTTCTTTTCATCAAGATAAGCATATTTAAGATTATCAGGTAATGGTTTGAGCTCAAACATAGGATCATTCTTGGGTGGAGGGGGATCCCCTAGGTTTTCAATAGGTAAGTTGTGTTTCAGAATTGGACCCTGTTGAAGGAATACTTCATCTATTTCCCTTCTTTCATTCATAAACATATCATTTTCATGGTCTAGCAAATATTGTTCTAACGGATCAGTAGGAGGCACGGCAATAGAAGCAAGACCAATAATTTCATCCTTATTAGGCAATTCTTTATCACGGGGTTGTCTACGAAACCTAGCAAAATTAAACTCATGAGACATATCCCCTAAGCCAATTGTAACAACATCCTTTTTGCAATCAATCCTAGCATTAATATTATTCAAGAAGGGTCTGCCAAATATAATGGGACAAAAGTCATCTTGTGGGGAACCAAGAACAAGAAAATCAGTAGGATATTTAACTTTCCCACACAAGACTTCAACATCTCTAACAATCCCAACTGGTGCAATAGTATCTCTATTGGCAAGCTTAATAGTAACATCAATACCTTCTATTTCAGCGGGTGCGATATCATGCATAATTTCTTCATATAAGAAATGAGGTATTGCACTAGCACTAGCACCCATATCACATAAGCCATGATAACAATGATCTCCTATTTTAACAGAAATAACAGGCATGCCTACAACAGGTCTATGTATCTTAGCATCTGGTCTAGCAATATTAGCAGCCTATTCACAGAAGTAAATAACATGCCCATCTATATTATCATCCAAGAGATCTTTAACCATAGCAATACTAGGTTCAACTTTGATTTGCTCAGGAGGTGTATATGTTCTAGTATTACTCTTACGAACAACAGTTGAAGCTTTAGCATGATCCTTTATCCTAACTGGAAAAGGTGGTTTCTCAACATAAGTAGTAGGAACAATAGGATCATTATAAGTGATCGTCTTTTCTTCAACTGTAATAGGTGCAACTACTTTTACTTCAGTGGGAGGTGATGAGGATACAGACCTGGGGTAGGGTCATAGGCCTAACCTATACGTCCTACCCAAGGTCACTACCCTAGAAGATAAGAAGTTCAAGAGGCAACGAAGAACCCCCAGTCAAAGATGTCGAGCGCAATTCACTCGACCAGTCATATCACTCGGGCGTCCCCCTGCCTGTTGTCACTCGACCATATCAGGAATCACTCGACCTACTAAAGGCCAGGAGTCACTCACCACTGTAACGGTCGGACATTCACTCAGTAGTCTTTAAGATCATTAATAACACTTAAGGCTGGCGTTATCAGTCACGCCCCTACTTTATGTACATTAAGTCCCTTGTAATGGAGGATGGCTGGGGTCCTGGAGCACTCTATATAAGCCACCCCCCTCCTCTGAGACAAGGGTTCGCACCCCCTGTAACATCACACGCACATAATCCAGTCGACCGCCTTCGGGCACCGAGACGTAGGGCTATTACTTCCTCCACGAAGGGCCTGAACTCGTAAATCCTGTGTGTACACCTTCGCCATAGATGAGATCTTGCCTCTCCATACCTACCCCCCTCTCTACTGTCAGTCTTAGAACCATGACAATTGGCGCCCACCATGGGGCAGGTATCTTAGCGACTTGTTGGTGAAATTGCAATTTTTCCGATCCCCATCATCATGGTTTCCGGCGGTGGATTGGCTGAGGGCCGCGAGATCCGTCTCGGCACGCTTGTTTTCATCGCCGACGACTCCGCTTGGCTTCAGGAAGCTCCCCTTGACATCGATGCGCTCCCCGTCCGAGGAGCAACGCACTTTCGCGCGTGCGTTCGCGGCGTCCTTCTTTGGCAGCCGTCGACCCAGTATCGGTCGGCTCCGATGGTGTTTTCTCTCCCCGTTGTTCGCCGCCGCAAGCGATCCGGTCGGTCGCGGCTACAGCGGTGGGTGAAACATGCGGTGGCTTAACATTTGGCCACCCATCAAGTCGCGGCAATCGAGCCCGACGAAACTCTCCACGGCCTGTTCGTTCCGTCGACTGGCTCCGTCGAGACCGCATCCGAGTGCGATAGCAGCGACCCTGCGGCTGAAGTCTTGATGGTCGATGGACAACGTAGTCCACCTGGTTTTCGCCGTGAAGACGGTGGAGATGGTGGCGACGATCCGTCGTGCGTCCACGAGGAGTACCATCCCGAACCCCTCTCTTTGCAGCAGAGGGAAGAACTTCGTCGCCGCAACATGGATGCGCTCCACACGCCCATCGTTGGAGAAACCCCCAAGGCTCAGGCGTTGGAAGAGGTGCGCTTGGCTAATTTAGCTGAGCACACTCGACTAGAGAACCTCCAGCACGCTCTCGACGAGCATGCTCGGGAGCGGATCCCTAAGTCCAGTCGACGACAGCTTTTCCCGCCTCCACCTAAGGTATACTGCACTCCGATTCAAAATCTCACAGCTGCGGCCTGAATAGCAGAGTCAATTCAACCTTCCCAGTCGGAGGCTAGCAGATGTTTGATGCAGATCCAGGCCTTAATCCGGGCAGAAGGAGAACAGAACACAGTAATGTCTCAGTCGCGGAATAGGATTCATAGCGGATCCTGGTAGCGGATACAGTTCAGTCGGCCCACGGTACAAGATCGCCCCTGCGGCGTGAAGGCCGTGGGCAGTATGATCACCGACTCGACTGCGACAATCATTGTCGAGTGCCCACGCCTCCTCCGAGGAGTGCATCATATATGCCTCGGCAGTACGATGACAGACGTTGTCACAGTGGCAAGTGCAGAGCACCAGTGGACCCAAGAGAGCCAGGCTTTAATGCAAGATCTATCCTCATTCAAGGCCTAGTCGACCGGAACAGAGAGCATAGAGAAGACCCTGGCAGAGATCGTCCGACTGGCAGCAGAGTTCATGTTACGGGTCCAGAATGTTTCAGCAGAGCCATCAGGGCTGCAATGTTTCCTCCCAGTTTCAGGTTGGCGACTGGAGTCAGTAAGTTCACTGGAGAGTCCAAAACTGAAACTTGGCTTGAGGATTACTGAATGGCTGTGCAGATTGGTGGTGGGAATGATGAAGTGGCAATGAAGCATCTTCCTCTGATGTTAGAAGGGTCTGCCAGACCGTGGTTGACTCAGTTATCTCCAGGCAGTATATACAGTTGGGAAGAGCTTGCTCGGGTGTTCGTCAGAACTTTTGAGGGCACTTGCAAGTGGCCAGTAGGGTTGATAGAGTTGCAGCATTGTGTGCAGAAACCGAGTGAGACTCTAAGGGATTTCATTCAGAGGTGGACCACTTTGCATCACACCATGGAAAATGTATCGGAGCATCAAGTAGTGTGTGCCTTCAAGGAAGGCGTTAAATACCGAGAGCTGGTCCTGAAGTTCCGTCGGACTGGAGATATGACTCTTACTCGGATGATGGAAATAGCCACCCGGTACGCAAACGGAGAAGAAGAGGATCGACTCCGTAGCGGAAAGGGTGAACCAGTCGGCCAAGATGCCGGTGGCGGTAATTCCAATCGGAAACAGAAATGTAAGGCCGAGCCTGCAGCACCCGGTGAGATCGCCGGCAGTGGTTCAAGGAAAGTTTAAAGGAAAACCTAAGGGGCCCTAGACCCCTAAGAAGGTAAAGGATCAAGCATGAAATGATGTGTTGGATTTACCATGTCACATCCATACGAGTAAAGATGAAGAGGGTAATGTGATTTACCCTAAGCACACCACTCGACAATGTTGACTCCTGATCCAGCAGTTCCGAGAGAAACAACCCATGAAGGAAATATGCCCTAGAGGCAATAATAAAGTTATTATTTATTTCCTTATTTCATGATAAATGTTTATTATTCATGCTAGAATTGTATTAACCGGAAACATAATACATGTGTGAATACATAGACAAACATAGTGTCACTAGTATGCCTCTACTTCACTAGCTCGTTGAATCAAAGATGGTTAAGTTTCCTAGCCATGGACACGAGTTGTCATTTGATTAACGGGATCACATCATTAGGAGAATGATGTGATTGACTTGACCCATTCCATTAGCTTAGCACTTGATCGTTTAGTATGTTGCTATTGCTTTCTTCATGACTTATACATGTTCCTATGACTATTAGATTATGCAACTCCCATTTACCGGAGGAACACTTTGTGTGCTACCAAACGTCACAACGTAACTGGGTGATTATAAAGGAGCTCTATAGGTGTCTCCGAAGGTACATGTTGAGTTGGCGTATTTCGAGATTAGGATTTGTCACTCCGATTGTTGGAGAGGTATCTCTGGGCCCTATCGGTAATGCACATCACTATAAGCCTTGCAAGCAATGTGACTAATGAGTTAGTTGCGGGATGATGCATTACATAACGACTAAAGAGACTTGCCGGTAACGAGATTGAACTAAGTATTGAGATACCGACGATCGAATCTCGGGCAAGTAACATAGCGATGACAAAGGGAACAACGTACGTTGTTATGCAGTTTGACCGATAAAGATCTTCGTAGAATATGTGGGAGCCAATATGAGCATCCAGGTTCCACTATTGGTTATTGACCGGAGATGTGTCTCGGTCATGTCTACATAGTTCTCGAACCTGTATGGTCCGCATGCTTAAAGTTCGGTGACGATTTATATTATGAGTTATGTGTTTTGATGTACCGAAGGTAGTTTGGAGTCCCGGATGAGATCGGGGACATGACGAGGAGTCTCAAAATGGTCGAGACGTAAATATCGATATATTGGACAACTATATTCGTACATCGGTAAGGTTCCGAGTGATTCGGGTATTTTTCGGAGTACCGGAGATTTACGGGAATTCGCCGGGGAATGCCTTATTGGGCCATATGGGAATAGAGGAGAGAGGCCAAAAGGAAGGAGGCGTGTGCCCCCCCTCTGGTCCGAATTGGACAAGGGGTGCAGCCCCCTTTTCCTTCTCCCTCTCCCCCTCTTTCCTTCTCTCCTACTCCGGAAAGGAAAGGGGAATCCTACTAGGACTTGGGAGTCCTAGTAGGACTCCCCACCCTTGGCGCGCCCTCCTCCTAGGCCGGCCGCCTCCCCCCTTGCTCATTTATATACGGGGGCAGGGGGCACCTCTAGACACAACAATTGATCATTGATCTCCTAGCCGTGTGCGGTGCCCCCCTCCACCATATTCCACCTCGGTAATATCGTAGCAGTGCTTAGGCGAAGCCCTGCGTCGGCAGCATCATCGACACCGTCATCACGCTGTCGTGCTGACGTAACTCTCCTGCAAAGCTCTGCTGGATCAGAGTTCGTGGGACATCATCGAGCTAAACGTGTGCTGAACTCGGAGGTGCCGTACGTTCGGTACTTGGATCAGTCGGATCGTGAAGACGTACGACTACATCAACCGCGTTGTGCTAACGCTTCCGCTTTTGGTCTATGAGGGTACGTGGACAACACTCTCCCCTCTCTTTGATATGCATCACCATGATCTTGCGTGTGCGTAGGAAATTTTTTTAAATTACTATGTTCCCCAACAGCCCACTGAGAAGGAGGAGTCGGACAAAGACGAGAGCAAAGAGGAAGACGACGGTTATCCCAAAGTCAATTCCACCCTGATGATTTTTGCTGATGTTGACAGCAAGAGTCGGTTGAAAGTTATCAACAGAGAAGTGAATATGGTTGCCCCGGCAACGACAACCACATACCTGAAATGGTCTCAAACAACCATCACATTTGACCAGTCTAATCACCCTACGCGTATAGCCACCCCTGGGAGGCAAGCGTTAGTGGTCGACCCAGTGGTTGAAGGCACTAGACTGACCAAAGTGCTAATGGATGGTGGTAGCGGCCTGAATATCCTTTATGCTAAAACCTTGAAGGGGATGGGCATTCCAATGTCCAAAGTTAGCGAGAGAAATATGAGTTTCCATGGCGTTATCCCTGGAAAGAAAGCCGAATCACTTGGGCAGATCGCCCTTGACGTGGTTTTCGGTGATTCCAAGAATTACCGTAAGGAAAAGTTGACATTTGAAGTCATCGATTTCCAGAGTGCTTATCATGCCATTTTGGGTAGGCCTGCCTACGCACGTTTTATGGCTCGACCATGTTACGTGTTCCTCAAGTTGAAGATGCCTGGCCCCAGAGGTGTGATCACGGTTACTCGCAATCGGCAGTAAGCGGAGGAATGCTTCCAGAAGTGTTCCAAAATTGCCGATGCACAAATGTCAGTAGTTGAATTTCAAGAATATCAGAAGAATGCAGATCCGAGTGATTTGCTCCGAGCTAAAAAGCCTGCCACAGATTCTGCATTTCAGTCGTCTGGTGAAACAAAGTCGATTCATATTCACCCGACTGATCCCAATGCCGCACCGACTAATATCTCAACGACACTCGGCAGCAAATAGGAAGAAGCGCTCATCCAGTTCCTCCGTGAGAACTGGGACATCTTTGCATGGAAACCTTCTGACATGCCGGGTGTACCCAGAGAACTGGCTGAGCACCGTTTGCATGTCGATCCCAAGGTAAAACTTGTCAAAGAGCATCTTCAACGGTCCGCCGTACAGAAGAGAAAGGCAATTGGCGAGGAAGTGGCCCGGCTCCTAGCAGCAGAGTTCACCCGAGAGATCTACTACTCCGAGTGGCTTGCCAATGTAGTCATGGTCCCTAAGAAGGACGATTCACTTCGTATGTCCATCGATTTCAAGCATATCAATCGGGCCTGCCCGAAAGATCATTTCCCTCTCCCCCACATCGATCAGATTGTTGACTCGACTGTGGGGTGTGAGCGCTTGTCTTTTTTAGATGCATATTCCGGGTATCATTAGATCCGACTGTATGGTCCCAATGAAATAAAAACAGCCATCATCACCCCATTTGGGTGCTTTTGCTATGTCACCATGCCATTTGGTCTTAAAAATGCCAGAGCCACATTCATGAGGATGATTCAGAAGTGCCTGCTCACTCAAATCAGTCGGAATGTGGAAGCATACATGGACGACATTGTGGTCAAGTCACGTAAAGGTTCCGACCTAATGACTGACCTCGCAGAAACCTTTGCCAACCTAAGAAGGTATGATATCAAGCTTAATCCGTCAAAGTGCACATTCGGAGTTCCAGGTGGAAAGTTACTCGATTTCCTTGTTTCCGAATGGGGGATCGACGCAAATCCAGAAAAAGTTGATACTATCCTCCGAATGAAACGCCCTGTGCGTGTGCATGACGTTCAGAAGCTTACTGGTTGTTTGGCCGCCTTGAGTCGATTCATTTCTCGTCTCGGTGAAAAGGCCTTACCTCTTTACCGATTGATGAAGAAATCTGATAAGTTTGAGTGGACTGATGAAGCTGACACATCGTTTGCAGAGCTCAAAACCCTGCTTTCCACCCAGCCGGTGCTTGCTGCACCAATCAGCAAAGAGCCTTTACTGCTTTATATTGCAGCCACTGGACAAGTTGTCAGTACAGTACTCACGGTCGAGCGGGAATAAGAAGGAAAGGCTTACAAAGTTCAGCTCCTAGTGTATTATCTCTCTGAAGTTTTGACTCCATCCAAGCAGCGATATCCACATTATCAGAAGCTTATCTATGGTCTACATGACCATGAAGAAGGTTGCACACTATTTCTCTAATCACTCCATTACAGTCGTCTGCGACACACCATTATGTAAAATTCTGAACAACAGAGATGCAACTGGTCAAGTGGCAAAATGGGCGATTGAACTCCTTCCATTGGATATCAAGTTTGAGGCAAAGAAAGCTATCAAGTCCCAAGCAATCGCAGATTTCCTTGCCGAGTGGATTGAGCAGCAATTGCCAAATCAAGTTCACTCGGAGCATTGGACCATGTTCTTCGATGGCTCCAAGATGCTGAATGGTTCCGGTGCTGGGGTAGTGTTGGTATCCCCTCGTGGAGACAAGCTTAGCTATGTCCTCCAAATTCATTTTGACTCTTCCACCAATGAAGCTGAATATGAAGTACTTTTGTACGGGTTACATATGGCCATTTCACTCGGCGTCCGTCGCATTATGGTCTACGATGACTCGGATTTGGTGGTTAATCAAGTGATGGAAGAATGGGATGTCAGGAGCCCAGCCATGACTGGTTATTGCAATGCAGTAAGAAAGCTGGAAAAGAAGTTTGAAGGGTTGGAGCTTCACCATATACCCCGGCTGAAAAATCAAGCCGCAGATGAATTGGCAAAGATAGTATCTAACAGAGAGGCCATTCCCAGCAATGTGTTTTTGGAGCATATTCATTCACCTTCAGCTCAGGAAGATCCTTTCACTGAAGAGTCCCCACAGCCTAAGAGCACCACAGATCTGACTGAAGTCGAAATCCCAGCTGTGGTCGACTTAGTTATGGAAGTTTTGGTCGTCACTCCCGACTGGACAATGCCATACATTGCATACATTCTTGAAAGAGCTTCCAGAGGATGAAGAAGAGGCTCGACAGGTCGTCCGACGATCCAAAGCCTTTACTGTGATAAAAGGTCAGTTTTTCAGAGAAAGTGTAACTGGAGTCTGCCAGAAATGCATCACGCCAGAAGAAGGCCGAATGATCCTCAATGATATTCACTCGGGGACCTGTGGTCACCATGCATCGTCTCGGACCATCGTGGCCAAAGCATACCGAGCCGGATTTTACTGGCCACATGCCAACGACATGGCAAAAGAAATAGTAGACAAATGTGAAGGCTGTCAGTTTTACTCCAACATGTCCCATAAGCCTTCGTCAGCTCTGAAGACTATTCCACTCGTCTGGCCTTTCGTTGTCTGGGGATTGGATATGGTTGGACCTCTGAGGACTGGCAGGAGTAGATTTACCCATGTGCTGGTAGCAGTCGACAAGTTTACCAAATGGATCAAAGCCAAGCCCATTAAAGACCTTGAAGCAAGTACAGCTGTAAGTTTCATCAGGGAATTGATATTCAAATATGGTGTTCCGCACAGCATCATCACGGATAACGGGTCGAACTTCGACTCTGACGAGTTCAGAGCCTTTTGTGCTTCCCAAGGCACGAGGGTCGATTACGCTTTAGTCGCCCATCCTCAGTCAAATGGGCAGGCCAAAAGAGCAAATGGATTGATTCTCAAATGACTGAAACCCCGATTGATGTGTGACCTCAAGCATGCAGCAGGTGCCTGGGTCGATGAACTTCCATCAATACTTTGGGGATTGAGGACAACTCCTAATCGGTCGACTGGACGAACTCCATTGTTCTTAGTCTACGGAGCTAAAGCCGTACTCCCGAGTGATCTGCTCCATAATGTGCCCCGAGTCGAGCTCTTCTTAGAAGAAGAAGCGGAACAGGCTCGGCAAGATGTAGTCATTCTCCTGGAAGAAGAAACAGAAATGGCCTTGATCCGGTCGACCATTTATCAACAAGACCTGCATCTATTCCATGCCAGAAATGTAAGGGGTCGGCCATTTCAAGAGGGAGACTTGGTTCTTCGAGTGGACCAGCAGAAACCACACAAGCTCGCTCCTGCTTGGGAAGGCCCCTTCGTCGTCACCAAAGTGGTCCACAATGGAGCATATCGTCTTTTCAACATCGAGCACAATAAAGATGAGCCACGCGCTTGGAATGCGGAACTGCTTCGCCCCTTTTACTCTTAAGCATTCAGACTGTTGAGATGTAATAAGAAATACCTTTTAGTTTGATTATCAAAGACATGATTTTACAATCTTCCGAATGATTGTTGTTCATTTTTTACATGTAATCCCCCAGTGGGTGCCTTAGCTGCGAATCCATTTCGCCTAAGTTGAAAAGAAAAATCCTACCGAGTGGTGAGCCGGCCTCTCACTCGGGGGGCTTAGCCGCGAATCCGTTTCGCCTAAATTTGAAAAATGCTACCGAGTGGTGAGCCAGCCTCTCACTCGGAGGTTTAGCTATAGTCCAGTACTCGCCTAAGTGTTAAAAAATCCTACTGAGTAGCGAGCCAGCCTCTCACTCGGGGGCTTAGCTGCAGTCCAGTACTCGCCTAAGTATAAAAAATCCTACCGAGTGGCGAGCCAGCCTCTCACTCGGAGGCTTAGCTACAGTCCAGTACTCGCCTAAGTGTTAAAAAATCCTACCGAGTGGTGAGCCAGCCTCTCACTCGGGGGCTTAGCCGCGAATCCGTTTTGCCTAAGTTTGAAAAATCCTACCGAGTGGTGAGCCAGCCTCTCACTCGGAGGTTTAGCTGTAGTCCAGTACTCGCCTAAGTGTTAAAAAATCCTACTGAGTAGCGAGCCAGCCTCTCACTCGGGGGCTTAGCTGCAGTCCAGTACTCGCTTAAGTATAAAAAATCCTACCGAGTGGCGAGCCAGCCTCTCACTCGGAGGCTTAGCTACAGTCCAGTACTCGCCTAAGTGTTAAAAAATCCTACCGAGTGGTGAGCCAGCCTCTCACTCGGGGGCTTAGCCGCGAATCCGTTTTGCCTAAGTTTGAAAAATCCTACCGAGTGGTGAGCCAGCCTCTCACTCGGAGGCTTAGCTGCAGTCCAGTACTCGCCTAAGTATAATAAATCCTACCGAGTGGCGAGCAATCCTCTCACTCGGGGGCTTACCTGCAGTCCAGTACTCGCCTAAGTATAAAAAAATCCTACCGAGTGGCGAGCAATCCTCTCACTAGGGGGCTTAGCTGCAGTCCAGTCCTCGCCTAAGTATAAAAAATCCTACCGAGTGGCGAGCAATCCTCTCACTCGGGGGCTTAACTGCAGTCCAACACTCGCCTAAGTTTGAAAAACCCAACCGAATGGTACGGGTCGACCATGACCCCTCCCCCCGGGGCTGCACCATCAAGAAGAAGGACGAGATTGTGTGCACTGCCTAAGGCTCATCCAATAGCTGACGCCAAGGCGACCTGCTTTCAGGAATGTCAAGACCATTGTTGAATGCCTCGCTGATGAGCTGATCAATGGTGCCAAAGGTTCATCCAATAGCTAGTGCCAAGGCGAACTGCTTTCAGAAACGTCAAGGCCGTTGCAGAGTGCCTCACTGATGAGCTGATCAATGCTGCTCAAGGATCGTTCAATAGGTCGACTGCGGCCTCTTCCTCAGAAGCTGCATCGAGAGTAAAAAAACCAATCCAAGGGAAGAACGAGTTCCGCTCGAAGACAAACACAACATATAAAAAGATAAGCCCAGTTTAGATAAATCCAAAGGTTTCTAACCGCATACTAAAAGTACTCGGGCGTCAGGCCCGAAGGAGTTTCAACGATTAGAAAATCACTCGGCATTCCGAGGCAAATGAGGGTGAAGCATAATGTTTTTTCGATCACTCGGCGGGAGAAGGGCTGGCTGGATCGCAGAAGCTGTCAAGGTCAATGCTATCAGCAATACGAGTGGCTGCCTCAAGGAAGGTGTCCATGAAGGACTCGAAGGTGTGCTTCTTAGTATTCACAACCTTGAGGGCCGCCAACTTGTCTTCTTTGGCCTCCTTGCAGTGCACTCGAACCAATGATAGGGCGACGTCAGCGCCACAGCGAGCGGACGACTTCGTCCACTCCTGCACTCGACCAGGAATCTGATTGAGTCGAGTCATCAGCGACTCGAGGTCTTGAGAAAGTTCCGCCTGAGGCCAGAGTTCGGCGTCCACCCGGGTCATCGCCGCCTTCAGTCGAGCCAGATAGGCAACGGCGTCGTCCAAGCGTGATTTCAACCGTAGTAAGTTCATCACAACGTCATCTTTCACAGGGCAATTGATGGGGTCGAGACCTGTCTCGACCCACCCGGTTTCATCTTCAAAATCCTGACAAAGTTCTTCTCCATCATGAAAAATAGTGAGTCGACAATATTACAACATACTTCAATCGACGACAATTAACGAGTCGAGCGGTTGTACCTTCAAGCTTCAGAACTAATTTCGCGGCAAGTTGTCCCAGATAGGACTCTAGCTCGCCTATCTTGGCTCTGAGGCCTCCAACTTCATTGGTCAGGTTCTCCTTGTCCTTCTTCAGTTGCTCGACTTCCAGATTGGCTTCCGAGATGGCAGTCTTCAGCTTCGCGTTCTCCTCTTCCAACTTGCCAACTGAAGCCAGCTTCTTGTCCGCAAGCATTGTCTTCTCACGTGCTTCCTTCTGAGCAGCAGCAAGGTCCTGGTCCTTCTTCTCCAAATCTTCCTTCATTCTCTCTAAAGAAACAACACTCTTCAAACGAGCCTAAAGTTGATGGTTTTCACTACGCACATCTGCTTGTGTGAAGTCACTTGGTTCGAAGAGACTGAAAGAAAAAACAGTGAAAGACGCGAGCTACTAGGTGGGCAAGAGTCGATCGGTTACCTCCCATGATGGCCATTTCTTCTTGAGTAGTCTTGAGGTTCTTTTTTGCGAGTTCAAGATCAAGTTCAACGCTGATATGCTTCTTCTTTAACTCGGAAAGCCGAGCTCCAAGATCACAAGACCTCTACAGTCAGCGAGAGAGATATATCAGTCGACAGAAATAAGAGACAATGACAGTGAAAAGTTACTCTAAGACTACTGCCGAATCAAATATTCAACAGTAGTCTCGGGGACTACACCCAGTGAGTGCACTGAGCGTGCCCCCACTGGTTTATATCAACACTCAGGACGGTCTGCCCAGCGTAAGTCAAAAAAAAGAAGATTCTAAGACCTCAGCCGACCGCCAGCAGTCGACTGAGGTCTCAGGGACTACACCCAGTGGGTGCACTGGGCGTGCCCCCACTGGTCCAGACAGATTACTAAGACTCAGCACGAGTCGAGTGAAGTGGAAGATTTCCTAAACTCTAAAGACAGGCACACACCAGTGGGTGATCGGATATAAAACATCATTCAAAAGTTCAGTCGGAGTTCGCTGACCTTAACATTGGTCTGCAGGGCGGTGCTGGCATTATAAGCCACCTGCCTGGCCTCGTGCATCACCTTCACCTGCTCCATGACAAGGTTCACCTGGCGAAGAGCCTCCCTGGCAGCACTTGGCGAATCGTCTGGGGTCTGATATGCAGCGAAGAGTGATGGCTCCAAGGCGGCTGAAGCAGCTACTGGGTAAGATGAGTGGAGTTGCACTGGAGCGGCAGTAACCGGAGCAGTCGACCCCGACGGACGACCAGTCGTCAACGGGCTGGCAAATGTGACGCTGGTCCGAACCGGATCTCCGGAACGCTCGACCACCGCCTCAAGCGCCAGCGTTGACTGAGGGACTTGAACTTCAAGCTTTCTTCTACTCGAGCCCCCACCTCTCCTCCTCCTCTCCTGTAGAGGCACTTCTTCTTCTTCATCATCATCAGGAAGCACGACGACCTCTCGTGGAACTGCAGAGAGAGAGAAACATTGGAAATTCAGCCGACTAACAACCCACTTAACTAAATTAAGCCTGGTCGAACGGACTTACCAGCTCGGGAAGTGGCCGCATCGTCGGTCTCCTCGTCTCCTGGAGCTTTGTCGATATCCATGTCAGTTGTAGTGGAGGTTGGGCTAGAAAGATACATGATCCGTTTGGTCAGAGCAAAAACTTCAGTCGGCCTAGATAAATGCAAGCAAGATACTCACCCCGAAGCAACAGGGACGTCCATCTTGATCTGCGGCAAAGTCTTCTGAGTCTTTGGAGGAGCAACCTTGGGCTGCTTAGCGACCTTCTCTGTCGGCTTCGGAGTCGACGTCCGAGTGCGCTTCTGTGTGTGGGTACTTGGAGCCACGTCCTTTCTGCGCCCACCCTCCGGGTCATGATGTTGCTTGGATCGGTGTTCGGAGCGTGGCGGTGAGTCGACTTCTTCCTTGTCGTCTGACTCCTCGCTCTCCTCCTCGTCGTCTTCATCCGAAGATTCCCATTCACCAGTCTCCTCTGCGTCGGCCTCTCCCTCCTGGTCCTGCTCCAGAGCTTGTTCATCGTTGGGCATCGAATACATGTTAGTGAAAACCTACAAGACAAAAAGTTGAGTAAAAGTCAATCGATCAAGTACAGTTGGAATGTGTATGCAAAGAAAGTCGGAATAAAGAGCATACCTTGTCGGGCTGATTGTCATCACTGAAGGGGATGACTCGCCTGGCCCCTCTGGGGTTGTCCTGGTTGCCTGTAATGCTCTTCAACCACATGGCCACGGTCTTGGGTGGCACTTCCTCTGGATGAACCCGAGCAGTGTCGTCGGACCCAGAATACAGCCACATGGGATGGTCACGGGCCTGAAGAGGCTGGATGCGTTGACTAAGGAATACTTCCAGCAGGTCCATGCCAGTGACACCCTCATTAATCAGTTGGACCACTTTCTCAACCAACATCTTCGTCTCCACGTTCTCAGCAGCAGTCACTTTCAGTGGAGAAGGAGTCTGGACACGGTCAAAAGTGAAGTGGGGAAGGCCAGTCGACTGACCTGGAGTTGGGAGGTCCTGGCAGTAGAACCAGGTCGACTGCCAACCTCTAACCGATTCAGGGAGAGTCATGGTAGGGAAAGAACTCCTCTGCCTCTTTTGGATACCCAAACCCCACACATCTGGATGACATGGGTCTTTGAGTCACTCGTTTTCGCTTTCTTCAGCGACTGGGAGCGGATGGTGAAGATATGTTTGAAAAGGCCCCAGTATGGTCGACACCCCAAAAAGTTTTCACACATCGACATGAACGCGGCAAGGGATGTGATGGTATTGGGAGAAAAATGGTGGAGTTGGGCACTGAAGAAGTTCAGGAAGCCCCGGAAGAAGGGGTGCGAAGGGAGCGAAAAACACCGGTCGACATGGGTGGCGAGCAGTACACACTCACCCGGTCGGGGCTGCGGCTCCGTCTCCCCCTCAGGCAGCCTTGCTGCACCCTTGGCGATCAGCCCGGACTCCGCCAGCTCATCCAGATCTTCTTGCCGTAGCGAAGACCAGATCCAATCGCTCTGGATCCAGCCTGGCAGTAGCCCCGCGTGCGATGACGACCCGCAGTTCTGCCTCTTGCCTTTCGCCGCCCCCGTCGCCTTCTTCGCGTGCTCCAGCGCCGCCGTCTTGTCCTTCACCATGGCGGCAGAGCGGCAGCATCGAGGGCAGAAGAACTAGATACTGTGAAGAAGCAGAGGAAGAAGAAAGAGAAACGGGCGTGCACAGTGCAGACGCCTCGGCCCCGTCACCTTATAAAGGGCTGCTTCCGAGTGGCTGACGCGTGGGACCAGGCGATCCTGTCAAATCCCGCAACAATCGCGTGCAAATTATGTGGCGAAAAAGGTGGCGCGGAAATCGAGGCGCTACTGTTTATCCGCCCCGCTTACTTCGGCGCGCCCCGTCCCGCGCGCTTCCCCGAAATATCATATCCCGTGAAATCTGGGATACACTACAATCAATTGTGCCAAAGATTCTGCACCCCAAGACAGCACTCGGCAGATGATGCTACAAGTTCAATCGGCAACTTTCTGAATGGATCAAGGTGACTGAGTCAATGCTGAAGTACCAACGTGAGCCTTCCGTCCTGCGTGAAACACTTGTGAGACGCGAAGCTCGGAACAAGATTAACTTCAGCCTACTTTTCGTTCGAACCTCAATCCATTCAGGGGCTACTAATGAGGATACAGACCTGGGTAGGGTCATATGCCTAACCTATATGTCCTACCCAAGGTCACTACCCTAGAAGATAAGAAGTTCAAGAGGCAACGAAGAACCCCCAGTCAAGGATGTCGAGTGCAATCCACTCGAACAGTCATATCACTTGGGCGTCCCCCTACCTGTTGTCACTCAACCATATGAGGAATCACTTGACCTACTGAAGACCAGGAGTCACTCAGCACTACAATGGTCGGACATTCACTTTGTAGTCTTTAAGATCATTAATAACACTTTAGGCTGGCATTATCAGTAACGCCCCTACTTTATGTACATTAAGTCCCTTGTAATGGAGGATGGCTGGGGTCCTGGCGCATTCTATATAAGCCACCCCCTCCTCCGAGACAAGGGTTCGCACCCCCTGTAACATCACACACACATAATCCAGTCGACCGCCTCCGGGCACCGAGACGTAGGACTATTACTTCCTCCGTGAAGGGCCTGAACTCGTAAATCATGTGTGTACACCTTCGCCATAGCTGAGATCTTGCCTCTCCATACCTACCCCCCTTTCTACTGTCAGTCTTAGAACCACGATAGGAGGATTATATTTAAACCACTTCTCCATAGGGCGGTTAACGTGAGTATCAAAAGATTCACAGAAAGAAGCTACTATCTCAAAGTCAAGTCCATATTTAGCGCTAAACCTACGAAAAGCATCAGTATCCATAAAACATTTAACACAATCAAACTTAGGTGTCATACCTGGCTCCTTACCATCGTCGGAACCCCAATATTTAGAGTTGCGTTTTAATTCGTTCCAATAAATCCCACTGAATTTAGTAGTCTTCAGCATATAAGAACCAGCACAGGAAGTATCAAGCATGGTACGATCTTTGAGAGAAAGCCGAGCATAAAAATTTTGAATAATCATTTCTCTTGAGAGCTCATGATTGGGGCATGAACATAACATTGACTTAAGCCTCCCCCAAGCTTGAGCTATGCTTTCCCCTTTGCGAGGCCAGAAATTATATATCTAATTACGATCATGATGAACAAGATGCATAGGATAGAACTTCTGGTGAAATTCCAACTTCAATCGTTTATAGTTCCAAGATCCCGTATCATCGCCTAGCCTATACCATGTCAATGCATCTCCCTTCAAAGATAAAGGGAAGACCTTCCTCTTAACAACATCATCGGGAATATATGCAAGCTTAAATAATCCACAAACTTCATCCACAAAGATAAGGTGTAAATCGGGATGCAATGTTCCATCTCCTGCAAAGGGATTAGCTAGCAGTTTCTCTATCATACCTGAAGTAATGTCAAAGTAAACATTTTCAGTAGGTTCAGTAGGTTGAGGAGAAACTCTTTGCTCTATTGGTCGGCACGAAGATACCTCGAACAAGCCCCTCAAATGATTAGTTTCCATAGTAACAAGTGACAGAAAATTTCAGCACACTATATAAATGTTTCCTTACCAAGTTCCACTCACCAAAGGCGTTTCACTCCCCGGCAACGACGCCAAAAAAGAGTCTTGATGACCCACAAGTATAGGGGATCTATCATAGTCCTTTCGATAAGTAAGAGTGTCGAACCCAACAAGGAGCAGAAGGAAATGACAAGCGGTTTTCATTAAGGTATTCTCTGCAAGCACTGAAATTGTACGTAACAGATAGTTTTGTGATAAGATAATTTGTAACGGGTAACAAGCAATGAAAGTAAATAAAGTACAACAAGGTGGCCCAATCCTTTTTGTAGCAAAGGACAAGCCTGGACAATGTCTTATAATGAGAAAAGAACTCCCGAGGACACATGGGAATTATCGTCAAGCTAGTTTTCATCCCGCTCATATGATTCGCGTTCGCTACTTTGATAATTTGATATGTGGGTGGACCCGTGCTTGGGTACTGCCCTTTCTTGGACAAGCATCCCACTTATGATTAACCCCTATTGCAAGCATCCACAACTACAAAAGAAGTATTAAGGTAAACCTAACCATAGCATGAAACTAGTGGATCCAAATCAGCCCCTTACGAAGCAACGCATAAACTAGGGTTTAAGCTTCTGTCACTCTAGCAACCCATAATCTACTTATTACTTCCCAATGCCTTCCTCTTGGCCCAAATAATGGTGAAGTGTCATGTAGTCGATGTTCACATAACACCACTAGAGGAGAGACAACATACATCTCATCAAAATATCGAACGAATACCAAATTCACATGACTACTAATAGCAAGACTTCACCCATGTCCTGAGGAACAAATGTAACTACTCACAAAGGATATTCATGTTCATGATCAGAGGAGTATTAATATGCATTAAGGATATGAACATATGATCTTCCACCAAGTAAACCAATTAGCATCAACTACAAGGAGTAATCAACACTACTAGCAACCCACAGGTACCAATTTGTGGTTTTGATACAAGATTGGATACAAGAGATGAACTAGGGTTTTGAGAGGAGATGGTGCTGGTGAAGATGTTGATGGAGATTGACCCCCTCCCGATGAGAGCATCATTGGTGATGATGATGGTGATGATTTCCCTCTCCCGGGAGGAAGTTTCCCCGATAGAACAGCTCCGCCGGAGCCCTAGATTGGTTCCGCCAAGGTTCCGCCTCGTGGCGGCGGAGTTTCGTCCTGTAAGCTTTCTTATGATTTTTTCCAGGGTAAAAGCCTTCATATAGCAGAAGATGGGCACCGAAGGGCCACCAGGAGGCCCAGGAGACAGGGGCGCGCCCAGTAGGGGGGGCGCGCCCCCACCCTCCTAGCTAGGGTGTGGGCCCCCTCTAGTACTTTCTTCGTTCAATAATTCTTATTAATTCCAAAAATGACTCTCGTGGAGTTTCAGGACTTTTGGAGCTGTGCAGAATAGGTTTCCAATATTTGCTCCTTCTCCAGCCGGAATTCTAGCTGCCGGCATTCTCCCTCTTCATGATAAACCTTGTAAAATAAGAGAGAATAGCCATAAGTATTGTGACATAACGTGTAATAACAGCCCATAATGCAATAATCGATATAAAAGCATGAAGCAAAATGGACGTATCATGGTCTCTCATGGTGCTCCGGGAGGTTGTTCTATGATTTTGGCAGTGACCCCGTTTAACTCCTCGCCGCAGACACCAAGGGGCAAGGAGATTGTCGCGGAACTTCGAGCTAAATCCATTTTACGTGGGTGTCTCGAAGTATCTCCGCGGATGCATCAACAGGAGTCATTGTTGCCTACTACTCCACGGACTCCGATTGCGTCGCAGCCGGCGTCGCCTACATGGTCGGATGCACCCTAGGCTGCTGCCCGCACGTCGGTACAGGCCACCAGCGAACCAGTGGAGCGAGCGCTTGCGTCCCCGGAGCGGTCGTGGGTGGAGGCTCGGGTGGAGGCCACCCAGCCCTCGGCTCTAGAGGAGCCAACCTTGGGTGTGCAGCCATAGGCTGCTGCACTGGTGGCTCATATGGTGCCGAACTACCACCTGGCTCAGGAGGAGCCGGCTTCAGGGGTGCATCCATGTGCCGCCACGCCACTGGCCTTGTCGCTCGAGCCGGTGGTACACACTGTCGGGGAGGGGGTCACTACTTCACCATCATCCCCTCCTCTGGAACCAGAGTTGGCGCCACGACCACCACTGGGGCTGACTCCTACACACCAAAGTTGTCGGCATACGGTTGCCATCGACAGTTTTATGGACACAGAT
This sequence comes from Triticum aestivum, assembly GCF_018294505.1. NCBI lineage: Eukaryota > Viridiplantae > Streptophyta > Magnoliopsida > Poales > Poaceae > Triticum > Triticum aestivum. The sequence continues at coordinate 179,572,532 of NC_057795.1, forward strand.
GAGGACTCCTTGGCCAAGGCTATGCGGCGTAAAGCAGCACAAAACCTCGATAACCAAGGTATTACATCCTCACCCAAATCCTTTTTAGCCTTTTCCAATATAGCCATTGTTTCTAAGTTGAATAATGTGGGTGTTACTCTAGGAAAGAATGAGAAGGATATTTCTATTTCGACTAACGCTTTGAAACATTTGGAATATGACCGATTAAAAGTTACTCCACGTGTTTCTAGCAAGTCTTATTCCTATCATACTGATGAGGAGGAGCTGCATGCCACGTCAGATGGTCAGCTACTCTCTCACTTAGTAGGAGAGGTTTCGGACGTGGGCCTAGATGAACCCGGTCTTAGCTCATTGATTGAGCTTACAGAATCTGGACGTAAATCAAAGGTCGCACGTTTGAAAAAAGATAGTAAGTCCCATAAGAGGGCAAAATGTTCCAAATCTCCTATTGTTTACTCATGAATGGAATGTTTTTTAATAGCAGAGGTCTTCGTGAATTGGCTAAACATTTATTCATTGCAGAATGTAATAGGGAATACAATTTAGTTTTTGGGCTATCTCTGAAATGGGGAGACGTGATTTCTCAGTAAGTCTGCTTAACCGTATTTCTGGCGGGATAGACTTTACATGGGTTTCACGACCGCCTAGAGGTCATTCTGGGGGCATTCTACTTGGTGTAAATACAGGGACTATGGATGTTTTGGCTTGTTCGGATGGTGAGTTTCACGTTAAACTCCATATTCGCAACAAGGTTGACAACTTCACATGGACCCTTGTCGCCGTGTATGGGGCATCCCAGGAGGAGTTCAAGGCGGATTTTCTCCGTGAATTGGTTAATCTGGCGAAAGATAATCACTATCCCATTCTTATCGGTGGGGATTTCAATTTGCTACAAATTCCAAATGAGAAAAGCCGCGGTAGGTTTGATAATCATTGGCCTTTACTTTTCAATGTTGTCATCGACAATCTAGACCTACGAGAGGTTTCCATGATTGGAAGACAATTCACTTGGGCGAACAGTCTTTCGGAACCGACATATGAGAAATTAGATCATGTTTTAATGGATACCGACTGGGAATCTCAATTTCCTATGGTGTCTGTTCGTGCTCTACCTCGTATTGAGGCTATATTAGACCACACACCCATTCTCCTAACTACTAGTTTGCCACGACCACAACATAGATGCAAGTTCAAGTTCGAACTTAGGTGGTTGCTTCGGGATGGCTTCTATGACATGGTCAAGGAGGTGTGGGAGAAACCGGTGGCCGGGCTCACCCCAATTCACAAATGGAATAACAAAATGCGTGCATTACACAAATTCCTTGGTAGTTGGGCTAGGCATACGGTGGGTATCCTCAAAAAGGAGAAGCTTCGTCTTTCATCTATTATTGATGAATTAGAAGCTTTGGCAGAGGTTAGACCTCTATCTGAGCATGAAATTGAGATCAAGAGTCATTCGAATGCAGAGATAGCTAGCATGCTGCGTGAAGAGGAACTCAAATCGTACCAACATTCTAACTCAAAATTTATCCTAAAAGGTGATTCGAATACTAGATATTTTTATGGAGTCGCCAATGGCAAACACCGGAAAAAAAATTATTCATTCCTTACAACAGGATTAGGGCACGATTGAGGGGCATGAGAAACTAAAATCGTATATCACTAAATCTTATAAAAATCTGTTCGGATCCCCAGAGGAAGGAAATTTCTCGATGGATGACACTACAAAAGAAAGACACATCCGTGACATTTTGGGGTGAAATTTTTTTCTGTCATACATATGACACTTCTATGACAATAATTGTGACAAAACCCGGTATCATCATAGATGTGGTGGGCTCCTACTTCTATGACAAAAAATCATGACAGAAAATGGGCTTTTCATCCTGGGCGGGCCGGAGACGCAGCTGCATGACATTCTTTGGGCCGTCCATGACGGAAAAAACCGTGGTAGAAGCGAGGGGGAGGAAAATTTCGGGGAGTTCCCGTTTACGGTGGGAGGTCGAGGGCCGAGCGATGCATGTTTCTCTCGTACACATGCGCGCGTGTGTGCGAGGCGTTGGCTCTAACTGAACCCGAGCGAGGCGTTGGGCTCTAACTGAACCCGAGCGATTACACTGCAGGCTACGCGTTACTGAACCCGAGCGATCGATCGATGGCTGTTAACTGAACCCGATCGAGCGATTCCTTCGCTATTGCTGCTAACTGAAGCCGATCGATTGGATGAACAATGAGCGTTGCGGGGGGTGGATGAACAGTGAGCGGTGGCATTGCCTCTGGATGAACAGGACCTCGTGGTGTGGAGGGCTGGATGAACAGTAGACGGTGGAGGGGTGCTCGTGGAGGGGTGGTTGAACAGGACCCCGTGGTGTGGAGGGCTAGATGAACAGTAGACGGTGGAGGGGTGCCCGTGGAGGGGTGGTTGAATAGTAGCCGGTGGAGTAGAGCGCGGTGGAGGCTTGATGAACAGGAGCCCGTGGAGGCTGGAGGAGGTCGACGGTAGCCCGTGGAGGCTGGAAGAGGTCGACGGTGGAGATGAACAGTATCTCGTGGAGTCTCGTTTTGCGGTACTCCACACCCCTCCCGATGAACAGGACCCCCGTTTCGACCGTAGGAGGTCTGTTTCGTCTGTTTTGCAGTACGCCAGACCCCTCCCAATCAACAGGACCCCCGTTTCAACTGTAGGAGGTCCGTTTCGTCCGTTTTGCGATAAGCCACACCCCTCCCGATCAACAGGACCCCCGTTTCGACCGTAGGAGGTCCGTTTCCTCTGTTTTGCGGTATGCCACACCCCTCCCGATCAACAGGACCCCGTTCCGAACATAGGAGGTCCGTTTCCTCCGTTGTGCGGTACGCCAGGCCTCGTTTCCATCGCCTGTTCCGTCCAAGCCCTCCCGATGAACAAACCACGCATTCCGTTCCGACCCAGCCGGTTGGCTCCCACGCGTTCCGTTGCCTCCCGATGAACACGACGCATTCCGTTGCCTCCCCATGAACACGACGCATTCCGTTGCCTCCCCATGAACACAACGACGACGCTGTTTCTCCGTTCCGACCCAGCCATGTACACGAGCCCTCGTCGTACATATGCGCGAGTAGGCGTTCGAGACACCGCCCGTATGTACACATACGTGGCCGTATTTTCTTTCTTGCACCCTGGCCGTTGTACGTACGTGTACATGCTACGTGTGTGCCTCTACTACGACACATGCGCGCCTCTACATCCACCAGTATATATGTACGTACATGTTCGAGACCAGAATGACAACTCTATGAACGCTTCGACCAGGTGGGTCCCGACTGTCAGGCACTTCCTTATGTGCAAAGATGTAGCTGGTGGGTCCCAGTAGTCAGGGGAGGAATCATTTTTTTTTGCCCGGACGCACTTCCTTGCGTGCGAAGATGTAGCTGGTGGGTCCCAGCAGTCAGGGGGGTGAATCGTTTTTTTTTTGCCCGGACGCACTTCCTTGCATGCGAAGATGTAGCTTGTGGGTCCCAGCAGTCAGGGGGGCGAATCATTTTTGTTTTGCCCGGACGCACTTCCTTGCGTGCGAAGATGTAGCTGGTGGGTCCCAGCAGTCAAGGGGGCAAATCATTTTTTTTGCCCAGACGCAGTTCCTTACGTGCGAAGGTGTAGCTGGTGGGTCCCAGCAGACAGGAGGGCGAATCATTTTTTCTGCCCGGACGCACTTCCTTGCGTGCGAAGATGAAGCTGGTCGGTCCCAGCAGTCAGGGGAAACGTTTTTTCTGCAAAATACAGTGGCCCGTCCGGTGGGTCCCAGCTGTCAGGTGGAGGAATCATTATTTTCCGCGTAATAAGGAGGCACTTCCTTGCTGCGGCCATGGACCCAGCTGTCAGCCTCTCCACGTACAGTCCACGTCCGATGAAAGTCGTTCCTTGACCATGTTGACCAGGCCGTGCCGAGAGCACCACGGCGGTAGACGACGGCGAGGCCTAGGAAGGGGACGACGCGGAGCCGGGGAAGACGCGGCAGTGGAAGCCCGCGCGGAGAGGAGTGCGAGGGTTCACTGGTTCGGCTGCGGTGTGAGGCTACCGTCACCGCAGGGCCTGGCCAGCGGTGGGAATAGTAGGGGGCGGTGAGGCCTCCGCGGCAGCATAGCCGGCCACGGGAGGCAGGAGCATGCGGCACGACCGACGCTGCTTTGGGCGGCTGGAGCAAGAAGACCAAAGGTTGAAGAAGCACTACGGCCGTTGGATGGACATCGTACGGTCACTGGAGCTAGAATCGTTCATATTGAATAAGTTGACAAAGCCCTCCATCCCCGTCAACTTAGTTGGCCCACAAGTCATCCTCCCACTATGGTGGGTCCCAGCTAGCAGGGGGTATTCATTTTTTTTGTGCATAATAAGGAGGCACTTCCTTGCGTGCGAAAATATAGCTGGTGGGTCCGACATGTCAGCGGGGGGAAAGTTTTTTCGCAAAATTCAGAGGCCCTTCCGGTGGGTCCCAGCTGCCAGGTGGAGGAATCATTTTTTGCGCATATAGTCCACGACCGATGGATGTCGGTTGTTGACCACGTTGACCAGGCCGCACCGAGAGCACCATGGCGGTGTAAGGCGGCGAGGCCTAGGAAGGGAATGACACGGAGCCGGGGAAGACTCGGCAATGGTTGCCCACGCGATGGGGAGTACGAGGGTTTACTGGTCCGGCTGCCGTCGCCGGAAAATAACAGGAGGTGTGGGCGATTAGAGGAATGGCCTGGCCAGCAATGAAGTAGGGTGGGGCGGTGCGGCCTGTGCGGCAGCACAGCCGGCCACGGAAGGCGGGAGCAGGCAATCCCACCGGAGCTGGTTTGGGCGGCTGGAGCAAGAAGATCAGATATTGAAGAAGCAGCACGGCCGTTGGATTAACATCCAATGGTCACTGCTGCTAGAATTGTTTGTGGACTAAGTTGACAAAGCCAAAGTACACGTCAACCTAGTAGACCCACAAGTCAGCCTCCAAACCTGTCCCAAACAGCATACAGCCCAAAATTTCTAGCTAGATTCAAATTAATTTTAAATCTAAATATACCTTAATTTAAATTCAATGAAATTTTACCCGCACAAAAACAATGAAATTTAAAATATCAAAATCCGAAAGAAAACAGTATTTTGGAACTAATTGCCTATTTGCTGTATTTTTTCATTTTACAGCCCATTTATTATTACTTATACCCCATTTCTTATTACTTATAGCCCATTTCTTATTACTTATAGCCAATTTTCTGGGCAAAATGCATCCCTCCTCGTCTTGAAAGATTTCTGGCCCATCAGGGCGTAGAAAAGCAAGTAGGCCTATGTTGGTTATTCTGCAAAAAACAAAATAGCTGGCTAGCCATTTTTCAGAAAGGAAAAAAACAAAGTGGGCTGGTCATGTGCTAAACATATGAAATAAAAGCCTGGGCTAGATGGGCCACGAGTCACGCACAACCCAGTTGATACCCTTCTCCGTCCCAAAAAACAAAATTACTGCGCGCGCTGCTGGGTCCCTACTGTCATCCTCACCATGTACAGTCATCTCCTTATTCCTCTCGGTTGTTGACCATGTTGACAACACCGGAGGGTGACGCCATGGCGAGCGAACCATGGCGGAGGAGGATGGTGAGGCCTCGGACGGGAACGAGCAGGAGCCGGGGAAGATCACAGACAGCCGTGGAAGGCGAGAGCAGGCGGTCCTGCCGGTGCTGGTTTGGCTTTGGCGGCTCGAGGAAGAAGAGACTAAAGAAACGCGACAGACGTTGAATATCAATCCAACGGTCAAGGTTGGCACAATCGTTTGTTGAGTAAGCGGACACCAAGTAGCATACTTTTTTATATATAGGAATAGAACTACGAGGAAAATGCGTTCGGCTGCCCTCCTCCTCACAGGGAATGTTCGCCACTTAAGTGACTAGCACCCTTGGTTTTCAACCGAGAGGTCTTGGGTCGAGTCCCAGGAACTCTCAATTTTGTCCTCCTTCCTTCCTTGCAAAAAAAGGGAAAGAAAATCAAAGACTTGGGAAGGCGTACAGAACAAGCTAGTGTACCAGTAAAGAGACGTTGCCAAGATTTAGAAAAAAGAAAGACATGCTCCTGTAGCTGGTTCGAATCCAAACCTAGACTATGACTATATATGGTGCTATGCTACTCTGCAAGTAATGAAACTGACATATCCAACGTTCGCTTCTCCTCTTCTCTACTTACTCTGCCTAGCATCAAAAGCTCTGGCCGCAGCAACCATGTCCACTGGCTGCTCATCCACCTGCTCTTCAGCAGGCAACAACCAGATATGTGCCAAGTCGCCACCCGTACCATCGCCTGTGGGTCTCATCACACCCCCGCCGGCACGCGCACCGCAGCCGATTGCTCATCGCAACCCGCTGCCGTTGGTGTGGTGCCACTGCTGCAAATCACACAGAGTCATCCGTCGCATCTCAACCACGATCCACAACCCTAGCTGAGTCTTCTACAAATGCCCGAATCATGGGGTAATAATATGTTTAAGTGTTGTTCTGCTGCTTTCAGTTGCTAATTTTTTTAATAGTTTGGTTGATGATCTTCCAATTTGATTCGTGCAGAAAAGGGAAGATTCATGCGATTTGTATTTCCGGGAAGTTGCTGATGTGGGGGGATGCAACCACGCTGATTATTTGGTTAGCCGAGGAATCCCAATACCAGCGGGTTGGGGTGTTGGACAAGTAACTGAAGGAACGGCAGAAGAGGAAGATGTAGAGCAGAAGGTTAAATATGCAGTTCCTCTGATCATGGCCAAGAGCTTGTGAGCAGAAGGTTAAAGATACAGCTGCTAAACGGCCTTGACAGCAATGAGGAGATGAAAGATCTTGTGAAGATAATGGGCAAAATCGATGTGCCCTATAGTATGATTGTCTCTTTATTTGCAGTGTATGTAGCACTCGTGATGTATTCAGTGGCTACGACATGAGCACTTTGATGAAACTAGTAATGAATGAAACCTGTGTAGCAGGCTGGGCGTAGTGTTGTGAACATCTAATGATTTCTATTAACGGAAATCGGGGGGTATCCCCTTTTGCTCATATAAATAAATAAATAGCAGAGGCCCTGTCGAGTCAGCTTTGTTCTCATTCGAAGACGTCGAGCAAATTGCAGTCCAACATCAAACTATGTCATCAAAATTCAAGTTTCACAGCCAAATATGAGTACAACTAAACAACAATGTCATCATGTTTTAGTTGTCATACAATCACCAAACACAAATCAGCATACATAACAAGTGATGTTCTCACAGCAAAATACTAAACAATATGTTCATCAGGTTTCAGTTGTCATAGCAAACACAATTTCACATAGTAGATAAAAAAACGTCTTCTGACAGGCAAATACGACAAAAGCAATGTAATCATCATCCGCAGCAGCAGCGTCAACATCTTCGCCATGTGTATCAGTCTGAATCGTAATTCCCCATGGTGTCATCTTCTTCTTCGTCCTCAACGTCCTCAAACATTGGCTTCTTCTTAATCAACTCTTGTATGTCCACAGCATGACAGGCAATCTTTTTGCCGGCGTCATTGACGTGATGGTTCTCAAAGATATTAGAAACATCTGTGTTATCTTATACATCAGGAGCAGTGTAAGCATCATCTTGTTGTGCAACTTCATTAAACGAATTCCTCTACTCAAACCTTTGCAATACTCTCCAGTCATCGCTACGTGCAAATGTGTCTTCCAAGAAAAATATCTATGTTGCTTGATTTGCCAAAATAAAAGGCTCGTTGGTCTGGTACGCCGCCTTGACATTGATGGATTTGAAATAATCATCAGCTCTGGGTTTTGCGATCCTGGAAAACAGGTTATACCAACGACAGCACAACAGAACCATACACCAATGATCCTCGAAACTGGAGATATACTGCAACTGAACAATGTCTGTTATGTTAGCATACATTTCAGTTGTCTCTTTGTCATACATATCCGTGCTCATGATGGCACTGTTTTGTGTCTTCCTGCCTTCGTCTCGTGCAAGGGTGTTGTAGCGCACATCTCCAACAACGCAAGATTCATAATGTCTTACCCGAGTATCAGGACCCATTGCTAGTGAGTAAAGGGCATCATCAACTGCCTGCCCATCCTCCCACGTCTTCTTAACCTATGGTTAGAAAATAGACAAGCTGATCATCTTATGTACTCAATATATTAAAAAAACTGACAGTGCACTTCAAAAGCTTACATGGTTCTTGAACCATTTCGCAAATCCTGCCATAACTAGTTTGTCAATGTTTCTTGGATTTTGCGGCAGTAACTCCACTTTGTAGATGCTGCACAACATAATGATCGCGTCAAACATCTAAATATATAAGAATGTGCTACAAGTTTAGTAGATTACAATGTATAAGCTGCAGTACTGCACTTACATGATATAAGGTAGTATCTCAGGACAGTTATTCAACACATACCAAACCATTTTGTCCAAATCTTTAGGTTTGTCCTCTTGTCGACTCTTCCCTATAACTCAAACAGAATAATCGAAAACATTGAGCACGGGATTGTCTTCACCCACCTCTTTGCTAAGCTGGTCAGCTGTTTCAATGTATTTTGAGCAGAATGCCAACGCTTCTGTAGCAATGTAGGCCTCTGCAATGGGACCCTCGGGTCTAGCTCTATTCCTAACATAGCCCTTGAAAGTGCCTAGCCGCCTTTTAATAGGGTACATCCAGCCATACTGTACTGGACCTCTAAGTAGTGCCTCATCAGGTAGATGAACAGCCAAATGAACCATCACATCAAAGAAGACTGGAGGATATATCTTCTTAAGGTCGCATAGGATAGTTGGTATCTTGTCTCTAAGACGCTCCAAAGCATCTATCATGATATTTCTACTGCAGAGTTCCCTGAAGAATTGTCCCAACTCTGCAACTCCTCTGTATAAATCAGGGCGGCCCAATCCTCTAAGGATAATAGGTAAACCCCTTTGAAGTAGGATGTGGCAGTCATGAGTTTTCAACCCTTGTACCTTGTTTCCATCTGCACTGACTCTCCTTTCAGGGTTGGAAGCAAATCCATGTGGGAATCTCACACGTGATAGGACCTCACAAAATTCTTTTCTTTTTACCTTGTCCAAGACGTAGATAGCTGGTGCCATATCCCGTGGTTTACCTTCATCTTGCACCTGCAAATCCTTTCTGATACCCAGGTGTGTCAAATCAATCCTAGATTTTAAGGTATCTTTCATCTTGCCTGCAATATTAAGAAGTGTGCCGATAATGCTGTCACATATATTTTTCTCAATGTGCATCACATCAAGATTATGCTGCAGATCCAAATCTTTCCAATACTCCAAGTCCCACAAAGTGGACCTGCGGGTAAACAATAATCTCTCTTCTACCCTACCATGCTTCCTTTTCCCGCTACCATTACCAGGATGGTTTCCTGGTGTAATATGCCTGACCTTCTCTAATTCCACTTGCAACTCATCGGCGGTGAGCCTCTTTGGTGCATCACGGTTTTCATGCTTTGCATTGAACACATGTCTTCGGTATTTTCTAGGATGCGGCTTGTCCTTGGCAAGGAAACGGCGGTGTCCAATGTAACAGATCTTGCTAAGTATTGCGTATGACAGCGGATTCCTGTCACAGCGAACACATGCATTGTAACCATGTGTCGTTCGCCCTGACATTGTGCCCAAAGCCGGATAATCATGGATGCACCAAATTATAACAGCATGCAGAAAGAAATCAGCTGGTGGGCCGCTATATAGGTCTCGAGTCAGAACACCCTTCCATAGCTGTTGAAGTTCCTCCACAAGAGGCTCCATGAACAAATCAAAATCCTTTCCAGGACTTTTTGGACCTGGGATGAGCAAGCCGATCATGTAGTTTGATTCTTTGGTGCTGCCATTTGGAGGCATATTGTAAGGGATAACAAGAACTGGCCACATGCTATATGTGGCGCTCTGGTGGCCAAATGGGTTAAATCCATCTGAAGCTAAGCCAAGTCTAATGTTTCTCGGGTCAGCAGCAAACTCTTTATGTTTATCAATGAAGCTTTTCCACTCACTACCATGAGATGGATGGCTCATTACATTCTGATCTCTGTACTCCTGGTTCCTAGAATGCCACAGTACATCCTCTCTTGTTTCAGCATCATGAAACAACCTCTGCAATCTTGGTGTAATTGGAAAATGTCTCAGAACATTATGAGGAATCCTCTTCACAGCATCGCTATCTTTCCATCTTGATGATTTGCATTTCGGGCATTCACTTAAGTTGGCATAATCCTTCCGGAACAGAACACAATTACAAACATGGATCATATCATATCCAATTCCAACTGCACGAAGGAAATTCTTCATTTTACTGTAGGTGTGTGGCAGCTCAGACGCATCTGGGAAAGATTTGCGAAAAGCAGCCAACATAGCATCGAATGATTTGTTGGTCATCCGCTCAGATGTCTTCACCTGAAGAAAGGTGACCACAGCTGAGAATACTGACAGCTTATTTCCTGGGGTGACAGCAACGTTGCATTGTTCCAACATGCGGGCCCGCCGTTTTTCTTCTACAGGTGAAAGTGCACGGAATGCACGAGCATTTCGTAGCATTGTTTCAATGTTGGTCAAACTCACTGGCTCCGCCACCGCAACCTCCTCCTCCTCTTCCACCTGAGCATCAGGCAGATCAAGATGGTGATCTGCTGCTTCCATGTAGTCAATAACATTGACGTTCACAGCTTCACCATGATGAACCCACCTAGTATATGTGACCAACATCCCATACAAGTGTTGATGATTTTGCACAGTTGAATGGGGTCTTGTAACTGAATTCATACAACTGCTACATGCGCAGAGCACATCTGATTTCGGGCCACCGTACTCAGCTCTGATAAAGTTCATGAAGTTTTCAACCCCCTCGACATATGCAGCGGAGAATCTTTGAGCAGAAGTTATCCAAGTCATGTCCATCTGTTAGACATACAAATTAGTTCTTCTACTAGATATTACAGGAGAAAGATATATGCTTTTTTATGAAGTCCAGAAAAAATACCTAGGTCGATGTCTAAAGCTATGGCAAGATATTTGGACGAGCAGATCTAAGTAACGAAATATATGTAAAGCTAATTCAGCAAACAGATTTGAGTGCTAAATTATGGCAGGCTGTTTCAGCAGTCAATGAGGCCGAGCAAACAGCCATCGAACTATCAAAGGCCATCGCAGCAACAAAGATCGAGTATAAAATGGTGTAGAGCTATTTCACCTAACAGATTGGCTACTAGACCATGGCAATCTACGTAACAATAAATATATGGCAGGATATTTTAGCAACTAATTGGCCTTGGCATGTCATCTCAGCTAAGCAGATTGAGTGCAGAATAGGGCATGGAAGCTTCTTAAGTAGAGCATATTGACAGTAAACTACTTCGGCAAACAGTGAGATTAACAGCATCTATCAGCTAACATTCAGCGCTACCCCGACATGAACGGGGCCTCAGTCTAGAATGCGCGTACCGTGGGAGAAGCTGACCGCCGTGCGCCTCCACATGAACGTCGCCAGCGGTGGTTGCGCTGACCGTCGTTCGCCTCCACAAGAACGTAGCCAGAGGTGGCGGCACGGCTAGAGGATGGCAGTCTACGAGAGCGTACTATGGGAGCGAGAGGATCCCCGAACCGCGGCGCCGATGTATCGGCGCGGCGGGGAGGGCGGCTTTGGC